>NW_015388254.1:13410-28850 GCF_001527695.2 Protobothrops mucrosquamatus | reverse complement strand
CTTGCAAGATTCTGTTATTCTACTTTACTCCAACAAAGAGCATTCCCCAGTGTTTATCTTGACCTGGTATACCTTGAAAAGCTGACACAATAACCTCATGAGACAGACTGATCTGAGAGATACAGTGCCTGGCCCAATGAGTTTCTGTTGCTGACGGTGACCTTCAGCATGGTCTTCCCACCTAGACCAGCATAGCTGGCTGAGGAATTCTGGGAGTTGAAGTCCACAAGTCTTAAAGTTGCCAAATTTGGAGACCCCTAAATAGTTTAACTTCTACACCTTTGGTTCATACGTTTCCAGATTCAAACATCATGGGCATCCCATGTCCCCAGAACAAGCCTCCAGTGAATCACAACCAGAACATCACATATCCCTTCCTATTCTGGAAGAGTTATTCAGCAGATCACAGAGCTGGGAGAAGAACACATCCCATTGTCAATAGGCTAGTGTAGATCAGGGGTGTCAAACTGCCGGCCCACCGGGCCAGATGCGTCACATGGAAGCCGCACCCACCCCAGCTCCGGCAAGGGGAAAAAAATCACGATACGTCGCGACATGTCAAGTGACATGGCGAGTTTGACATCCCTGGTGTAGATTATGCCATTTAGTTGCAGTACTTGAGCTCTCACAGGTAAAGTCAATTAACCATGGCTGACACCCATGGTTAACTGAAGCATGGTGTACTTAATTTAATTTCCTGGATTTACACAAGACACTGAACCATAAACTAACAACATGGGCTGGCTTACACAATATGTTAGGGCTAACTATGGATTTAATTTGTTGCTCTCATGCTAGAATGGGATAAGTATTCATGTGTTGGGAAATCCAATGATTGCTTTAACGTTTTGCATGAATCGGATCATCGGGTTAAGCCAGAATATGTAAGGATATGTAAACTCAGCAATTATATTTTGCTTATCCAGACTGAGGGCTGAATAGTCCTAACTAGAGTTAGATGTTGGGGAACAATTAGCCATTGTGTAGCACTATCATATCTGGTACATTTGTTTATACAAGTTTGTAATAAGAAAGTAACTGAAATGCTTTCCTTCCAGTCTTGGCCAAGGATTTTTTTTTGGGGGTGTGTGTGTGTGTTTCAACAGAAGGTACAATTTCCCAGTCTGTTTCTGATTCAATAAAAGAAGTCCCAGGTGAATTTATCTGAGAACTGTGTTCTAATCTTTAAACCCTTTTCTCTCTTTCTCTCTCTCATGGAAAATTCTAATAGTTCCAATGCAATAATTTTGTTAACACAGACCTTGAAGAGATAACAGGCATCAGGTCTCCTGAGCAACCAAACACCCGCTAAACCATTTTGTCCAAGCTGCAGCAGCAAAGACTAACTTGCAAAGGGATGGCTGCCTGCCAAGAGAGGCACAGCTAAAAAGCCAAGCAGCAGCTGCCTACAAAGTCAGGGCCCACGGCAGGAAATCGGTTACTGCCGGGGCACTTTCCTCTGCTTGGAGAAGAGACTGATGGGCTCTCTGCACATTCTTCTACTTGGAGCAATTTTGATAAATATCTCTAAATTAGAAGGTAGTAGTGGATTTCAAGAAAATAAATATGTCACACTGAAAAAGCTGAGGGAGGAAAAAGAAGAATGACATAGATATACCTCCGAGACCGCCTTCTGCCACAGATTCCCTCCCATAGACCGGTACGCTCCCACAGAGTGGGTCTCCTCAGGGTGCCGTCGGCCAAGCAATGTCGGCTGGTGACCCCCAGGGGGAGGGCCTTCTCTGTGGGTGCCCCTGCCCTCTGGAACGAACTACCCCCCGAGATCCGGATTATTCCGGATCTCCTTACTTTCCNGCTTTTCCAACAAGCGGGCCTGGCCTAGGGAGGATTTTTAAACTGGGTTTTTTAGAAATTTTAATTATCACAACATAAAAATTTTGGTTTTAATTTGGTTTTATTCGGTGGGGTGTGTGGGTCTTTCTTTGTTTTAATAATGTTGTGAGCCGCCCTGAGTCCTTCGGGAGAAGGGCGGGATATAAATTGAAATAATAATGGTCTGTTAGCATCCCCTGCAACTTCTGTACAAAGCACACCAAAACCTGGCTTTCGGTTTTGTTTTGTTTTTGTTTTTAAATGCAGGTTCCTAGCTCTCACAGCTCTCAGAGGCAAAATATGGCTCTGAGAGATCAATACTCAGGAGGTGAATAAAAGATTTCAGAAATTATTTACAACTAAAAAGCAATTAAGGGCCAATTAACCAGGCAATTGAGTAGTTCAGCCAACTTTTTCACGTTCGGAGGAAACTTCCAAAAATTTAGATCAAGAAAGAAAGGCAAAGCTTGTTGATATGGAATCTACTTTTTTTGTTAGAAAAGCACTTCGGTTTAATGGCAGTTTCCAACTATTCAAACTAAAGTGTATTTTCAGGGCAAAAAAAAAAAAGCAATCAAAAAGTCATTTTCATTTGAAACAGTACATGAAATGTAATTCTGCGAATATCTTGAAGCTTTTGGAGAATATTTTGGCGGATTTCACATGTGAGCTGAAGCCATGGTTAACTGAATCATGGCTATTCAACATAGCAGGGTTGGCTGAGCTTGTAAAACATATTAGACTACTAACCATGGTTTATAAACAGCAGTGGTTGGTTTATACCAGTGGTGGCGAACATATGGCACAGGTGCCAGAGGCGGCACCCAGAGCCCTCTCTGTGGGCACACGTGCCATTGCCCCAGCCTTGCCTCCCCCCGCGACCCCCTCCTCACCAGCAACCCCCCTGGAGGAGAGTTGCCCCCGAGTGTGGCCCACGCAGAGCAGCGCAGCCAAGGACATGGCAGCCAGGCAGCATAGACAAGACTCTGCCCTCACGCCCCAACATGCACACTTGATGCTGCAGGGCGCGGGCAGAGGGCATGGCTGCCATGGCGCTGCTGGGCTGCCTGGGCGATCTGCAGCAGGCCCTGGAGGTGTGAGTGGCCCTGCGGGCAGGCAGGATGAGGTGGAGTGGGGGCGGGCAGGGGGTGGAGCGGGGCGGGGCAGGGGGTGGGGCAGGGGCAGGCCAGTTTTTGGGCACTCGGTCTCTAAAATCACTGGTTTATACAATATGCTAAGCCAAAACTGAACAAACCACATTAATGATAGATGCAGCAGTTTCCAAACAGACACATGTCAAAATCAATTAATAAATTTAATACATTTTGAGGCTGCCCAACTGCAAAAAGACTGTTTCGTGACATGCACTGGTTACCAGCAAGTTTCCAAATGCAATTCAAGATGCTATTACCCATAAAGCCCTACATGGAACATGTTCTAGAGCCACTGGTTTACGGATTAGCGAGTCCGGGGCAGAACAGGACCTGAGATACTTTTTGTCTCCTGTAGAGTCAGATAGAGTTGAATTGCTTTTCATCCTGTTGATTTCTAACCATTTATAAGCTAATGTTTCTATAGATAAGGTAAGGTAAGGTAAGGTAAGGTAAGGTAAGGTAGGGTAAGGTAAGGTAAGGTAAGGTAAGGTAAGGTAGGGTAGGGTAGGGTAAGGTAAGGTAAGGTAAGATAGGGTAGGGTAGGGTAGGGTAAGGTAAGGTAAGGTAAGGTAGGGTAGGGTAGGGTAGGGTAGGGTAAGGTAAGGTAAGGTAAGGTAAGGTAAGGTAGGGTAAGGTAAGGTAAGGTAAGGTAAGGTAAGGTAAGGTAAGGTAAGGTAAGATAAGATAAGATAAGATAAGATAAGATAAGATTTATTGTTATTTTTTTACTGTGGGCACAACGACACACATCAAAAATGAAATTTAGTTGCCCGCTTTCAAAGTGAAAAACATACATGACACACATCTAAACATACTATATACAACATATGTATAGACCCAAACCCCTACATATACATAACAATAAATATTAAATACTGTCTATCTTGAATATATAACGGAAGGAGGAAGCTTGAGAGTTCACAAGGTTAATGCTGTATGGAATGAAACTATGGCTGAATCTGGTGAGTTTCAGTAGATACTATCTGTAAAAATTCAGTCCATTCACTCTAGAATCTAACTGAGAGGATTTAAAAGGCTTTGGACCTTAATAAAAGCAGAAGAGAACATTTCAACCTACAAAGATTATTGGAGTGGTGTGTCTCAGGAAAGCCGAGCAATAGCTTTAAGTTAACGCCAGGCTACGCATGATTATGTCCATGTGTCACCGTGTGCCACACTATCACAAGCCTAATTATTTTGAATTGTTCCATATTAAATTAATGAAAGCCTTCCTGATCCCATATAGAGAGTGCCAGATCAGATCTGGCAGCCTGTCTTGACACTGCCTTTGCCATTTCATCTATGCAAATTCTATTTTACTTATGAAAACATTTTTTGAGAATTGCAAATATGCCTTACCCTAAACATTTGAGAATCATTAGCCTAGGCTTGGTTTCTCCCTTTGTTTCTTTTGCAAAAGGAAAATAATCTGTGCTGCTTTTAATAGTTCCACCACCTCTTCCACCCACAACAACTGTGATTTTTTTGGGGGGAAAAGAGATTTAAAAGATGCTCAAGAGTATTTGGGGTCACTTTAGGAGCTTAAATGAATTTTTTATTATTCCTGGGAAATTTGGGTGCTCTGATGGTTATTCTGGGTTTGGAGGGTTGTGAAAGGATATGAGAAAAAAAAAATCTGAAAAATAAAAAGGCACTTGTATTTCAAGCGACATATTTAACACAGGTGGCGGTAGAAAAACATGCATTTGGGAATACATTAAACAACAACAACTTCAGATTCATTCAAAAGCTAGCAGATATAGAAAAGAGTGATCTGTTCCAAACAGAAGAAATAGTAATGTGATGTCCTAACTCCTGTATATCTTTGAATTATTGTTCCTGTTGTCGTTGGCACTGTCATTACTTTGTCTATGTTATCCATACTGCTTTAGAGAGTAAAATAAATGAAAGCAAGAGCAGATGTTGCCAGATCTAATTTTGACAAGGAGGGAACCAACAGAAGGAAGGAAAGATTATTTAACAGTGAACATGGCAAATTATGCCCAAACTGAATTACAAGGCATTTGAAATTGTGGGTTTCAAACATCCTATTTAGAAATACTTCCAACAGAATCTTTGTCGATAAAACGATAATCATTTAGGAGTTAAAAACAAAGATCTTAAATATCTGACATTTCTTCTCTGCTCTCTGTATTTTCTCTTAACTGCTAAGCCAGGGTGTCCAATCATGGCAACTTTAAGACCTGTCATCTTCAATTCCCAGCATAGCTGGCTGAGGAATTCTGGGAACTAAAGTCCACAGGTCTTAACGTTTGCCAAAGTTGGACACCCCTGTATTAAGCAAATTACTGAATTTATCAATCTGGCTTCTACATTCAGCCTTCTAAAGGGTGATGCATTGCAGGATTAAAGTACTATCATCCAATGCAGACGTTGGCAGAACAGTAAGCCAGGTTAAATATCTGTACATTCCTGATTGCATTCAATATTACCCTTCTCTTGCAATGACTGGTGATCTTCTAAGGAGCTGCAGACATCCTGGGGCCAAAAATTATGCCCCTTTGCCCCAAGGTTAAATTGGCTCCATGACAGAATGGTATTCCTGTGAGGGCTCTGATACTACCATCACAGCTCCTAAGGCTGAGGCTGCTAATCTCACAACCACCATGCCAAGGATTCCCCAAATGCACCTGCCACCTTGCTAGAGAAGAAAATCACACTTGCTCTGATAAGAATGCAGAAACAAGATTTCCTACTATTTTGTTGTCTTGAAGAGCCAACGAAGGAGCCATAAGCTTCAGAAGCACAAGAAGAGGAGTGAGCCGAGTCTGAAAATTTTTGAAGAGTTGGAAGGCTTTCCCCTGCTTTGTTGCCTGGACCTTATGCAATGCGGTGAAGGACTCCCTCTCCCTCTCCTCAGCTACATGGGAGGACCAAGATCCACTCTTTTCTTCTCATGATGCTAACACACAAGTGCTCCACAAGGCCAGAAGGTACGGCTACTAGACTTGGGCTGCAAAAATCCAGACAATCATTACAGGACAGTAAGAAGTAAATGATTCTAGACGTTCTTTGAGGTTTCATGGCCCAGACATAGCAGCCCCATCAGAAGATTATTTTTTTACATAGGTGGCGTTAGGCTTCTACTAAAGCAAATGTGGGCTTTAGTGTTGATTCTTGGATCAGATTTCTGATTTTAACTCCAGCACCGCAAGTCAAAGTGTTGGGCATTATATCTTAAGTTCTTTGTGACTCATGACCTGGCTACCTCAAAGACTACCTACTCTTAATAGACTCAACCTGGTCTGCTCAACATATGTCTTTGAAGAGTGCTAGCTGTAATAAGTTACTTAATAAATAACATCTAGGTTTATATATTCTTATTAATAAATAAGAACATATAAACTTACCTTCCCAGAGGGTGCGACATATTTAGATATGTTTTCTGGACTCTTATCAAGGACATAGTTTTTATGAAAGAACTTACAAGCAAATCTGGAGATTGGTTTAAACACAAAGGCATAAAACAGAGCCCTAGAACTTCTGACTTTAGATAATCATCTGAACAGCACCAAACTATAAGCAGAGTTCTCACCATATCCTTGGAAGATAAGCTCCAAATATGAGCATCACTCATTACAAAACTATTTCCGTGGTCTTCTCCCAACTGTTAATTCAGTTTTTTCTGCTAACGCTCCTGTGCCTTCCCCAAGGAAAGGGAAAAAAAAGCAGCTGTCTATTCCATGCTCATTTTTACCTATTCTCTACTGTAAATCAGGATAAATTAAAGATAGAATATCTGCTACTGACAATCAATAGAACAAATCAATCCAAAGTCAAGGCACAAATCATTAGATTCAAATAATTGCATTTTGACACATTAGACAAAAGACTTCTCTCTTTTGAAATGTCTGCAATGCTGGGAGAGATGTAAGGAATACATACATTAAAAAAATGAAACAACATATTGAAAAGCTAAGAAGATTGCAGATAGCTCCGTCTGGATAATTGTCATTATCATAGTAGTCCGAGCATTTATTGAACACCAGCCAGCATCTATATTACAGAATTTTGAAAGAAATATGGAAGACTGTGGTTAATTACCAGGCTGTTTATTCTTACAAAACTCTTATGTCTTTTAATCATGTATGACAGTAAATTTCCACATCACTGCATTGCTGTGTTGGGTTGGCTCATACTGTGTGTATAATCAAGCTACATCCCCAGCAGTTTCAAGGGATGGTTTTGAATTTGGGTGGTGATTGAAAAGATCTCACAAAGGAACCAGTGGCTTCATTTGCTACTGTCCTACTTGAGACACTAAGTAAAGAGAGGCATTCCATAATCTCTGTGCATGCTACTTGGCTGACCCATGAAATCTTGAATGCAACATGAATTATATGTTATCTTGAAATAATTATATCAAGGTATGGAGTGAAATTAATAAAAATGGGTTGCCTCCGCTACCTACTCTTACACTGAATGTGGTGCTACTTATGATCTGAGCCGTGGTGGTGCTGTGGTTAGAATGCAGTATTGCAGGCTAAATGCTGCCAACTGCCAGCAGTTCGATTCTGACTGGCTCAAGATTGACTCAGCCTCCCATCCTTCTGAGGTCGGTAAAATGAGGACCCAGATTGTTGGGGCAATATATTGACTCTGTAAACCGTTTAGAGAGGGCTGTAAAGGACTGTGAAGCGGCATATAAGTCTAAGTGCTATTGAACTCAGGATTGTTATGTGCTATGATAGGTTCGATCATCAGAGGAGCATCTTAGCAGAGGGAGTTGCCAACAGTTTGATCAGTTTTTGGAAGTTCTTCCATTCAAAAACAGCTCTTGAACTGTTGGGCAAATAGAAAGTGCATCCTTCAAGGTTCTTCTCTTTGTAGCAAAATGTGTATTAGCACACTCATTGTGCTGATTGTTCAAGCAGTTGCTGTTTTCTCCACTGCACTTTTGGACCTGAATGTATTTGGGTTTGGCAATTAGTAGCTTCTCTACTTTGGACTAATAGCATTAGTAACTATGGATTATGTACAGTAACAGAGCCTCTCTGCTGCAAGGGACCATGTTTATGTGGATACTTCTTACATTATTTTATTGAGGAAAGAAATTTCCACATCACCCTGCCCCAAACTGTACTTACCTTTGAAGGTTTAGCTCAGGGGTCTTCAAACTCGGCCCTTTTATGACTCATGGACTTCCAACTCCCAGAATTCCTCAGCCAGCATGCCTGGCTGAGGAATTCTGGGAGTTGAAGTCCATGAGTCATAAAAGGGTCGAGTTTGAAGACCCCTGGTTTAGCTAGTCCTTTGAACCTCATATTCAGGGATTAAAACTTCTTTAAGGAAACATCTGTTTTGAAACTTAAGGCAGCGCAGCTGTAAACATATTGAGAAGCATTAGGGTTTCCTGTCCTTAAAAGTTTCTCTTGACTGTTTGGAAGAGTCTTTTTGCATGGAGCACCAAGAAATTGTAAATATGAGGACAGAATGTTGGAATATGAAGCCAAATCTCTTACTGGCTATGTTCAAATGATGTTGTACAGAAGCTACAAATGAGCCAGATTTAATCTGGCCTACTCTAGCTATAATTTTATGTAAACTCATGCTGAACCACGCAGTTAGTTTATACTCTGTACAAAACCAGACAAATAGCATCCAGTTGAGTTAACCACAGTTACATAAATTAGGGGTAAGCATACTGTGCAAAGATGGATTCCTTTGTTAAGAGTTCCTGGACTTTAGTTCTGTGCAAGATGAGACCACATGCAGTTACAGTATTCTTAAGACCATCATTTATATTTATATACAACAATCATTTGTACACTTTTATATGGCATATAATTAAGACCTTTATTCTGGAGAAAGACTGGATCCATGCTAGGTTCCCGCTGGTTTCATATTATCCCCAGCAGGCCCTAAATCCGCCTATTGTCCCTCAAGTACATCATTGCTGCCTTGAGGCTGTAGTTGCATTAGAGTGTCATTTTCAAATTAAATTACCATGCCAGTGAAGAAAATGCCTTTATTGATATAATGAGAAGATAAAATTGCATCATTGTGAATAATATTACACATCAGTAACGTACTTCAGTTACCCAAATTAGTTCATATATTTTATTTCAGCAAACCTAAACACATTTATCAGGTAGACTGGTTATTTGTCTTCATGTTTTAGGTTGTATAAAAGGCTTGAGAAAAGCTTCCGGCCGCACAATAACCATATTGACTCCCATAGTGAATTTATGATTCATCTTCATATGCCTCGTCTTAGCCACAGGATGGCCTTTTGCTAGCTGAAATTTCAAAAGGAAAAGACTTTTAGGGCTTGATGCAACAGCCAGTGAAGACATTACAATCCATTCAGGCATACACGTGGAGTTGGGAGAGGGAAATACTTTTAAAATACTTTTAAAATATTAAATGTGACGGTCAGGGCTTTCTGGTTCTTGATAGTTATCATCTGAGGTAGTAACACATACAGCCATTACTGCAAATGTTTCTGAAATCTTCTCCAATTTTCCTTTTCAAACCAATTTTGTCTTTTTTTAAGGCTGGTTGAAAAGCTTCCTAATTTAAAGCTCAGTTCTATAATTGTACCTCTAACTTACGCCTAAACGATCTCAGGCTGATATTCAGTAGCCAGATTCAAGTTAGCTTCAATGCAAAATAGAAAGATGAGTGTGAATCTCACTTGTTTTCCTACTGCCGAGGCTTTGGCCATGTACAGGGGTTTTTTTTGGCCGACATCAAGTCTTCTGGATGATCACTTCAGTGTTTCTCAACCTTGACAATTTTAAGGCATGTGGACCAACTCCCAGAATTCCACAGCCAGCATGGCTGACTGTGGAATTCTGGGAGTTGAAGTCCACATGCCTTAAAATTGTCAAGGTTGAGAAACACTGACTTAGATTCTTTGACTATTCATTTCCATAACTTAGTATCAGATTTGAGAAATTGTACCTTAGGCAAATCTTTACTGAGAAAAGATTTTATTAACCTGAAGACTTCTACTATATGCTTTTAAATTAACCATTTATTACTGCCTACTATCATATAGGACCAATCACAGTAAAACATTCTAATCATTCTCTATGATTTAGTATTTTGGTACTCCACTTGTATTTAATATAAATAGTGTGCTAAGAAACTGATCTGAACTTCACTTCTGCAATAAAGTGATTGACTGGTCTCAAGCAAATCACCATTTTCAGTTATCTGCAATATAGGTGCCAACACACAGCATGGCTGTGTGTGAAATGCTCAGATTCTTTGAAGTTTCTTAAACACTCTTACCATCCTACACAAAATATTTGAGATCCATTATTTTTCCAAAGACTGATTCCCCCCCCCCCTTTTTTCCCTTTACTCTTCAGTCCAAGCCTGAAGCCCAAATGGAACATTCTGAATTATCTACTGTTATCGCTAAAGGTCTTATTATTTTTCCTACCTCATTTATCAGCTGCAGCAGCAAACTAGATACCCAAACTAACTATACTCAAAATAGTCCAGATATTTTTTTTTGTTCCTTGAAATTAAACTAATCCTAAATTAATCTAACCCACATTTGTAGGAAACCCATTTACTATGAACTCTTTTTTAAAGAGAAGAAATAAGGGCACAAAGTGAAGGCTACTATCTTTTAAACATGTACGTTGCTTTTATTTATACAAGGATAGAGAGAGACTGTAGCAATTGTTGCTTTTACTTGCGATCATTTAGGCTTAGCGTTACTAATAAATTGCTAGAAATTTAGTTTAGAATCAGATAATGGGATTTTGGCCGGGAAGTGAAAAAAAAATGAAACCTCCCATCCCACACCAAACATTAAAACCAGGGAATATCTAAATTTATACATGACATATAGACAGAATGTTAATTCTCTCGGGAAGAATGGAACTTGCTCACCCACTACGGGAAGAGATATTCCCCAGTATTCCCAAGTGTAGACTTTAAGGATAAGTTGCAAAAAAAAGAATATAGTATTTCAGCAATCTCTTGCAGCTTTCCCCCTTCAAATTTCTCATCCTGAACCCACAATTCACAGCAACCTGTTTCACTGTCAGCATGAATAGCTTTTGCTGTTAAAAATAAGGCCTGGCTACTGGCATTCTGGGCGGCGGAGGGATCAGAAAGTTTTGGATTAGAACTACTGGAAGGCATTCCCACCCCCCACCCCCACCCCCTCACTTTTAGGATACAGACCTGCCAATATTTTAAAAAGGCTCTAATGTTAAAAGGAGCCGTTGGACATAAGGAGGGGCATCAGTAAGGTGTGCCAAGCCACTCCTGAACAGCAAGAATATGTCTTCCCATTAAAATCTGACCCATTCCACACGGTAGGAAGCAGGGGCAAGAGAAATGCGAAGAAGCTGCTTTCCCGGAATGGAATGATTGGGAAAAAGAGACAGCACAGGGATAGCAAAATGTAAATTTCCTTTCTCATTAATATCTCTAGCTAAGTGTGTCCCGCAATCTTGTTCTCCAATTTTGGAAAGTGGCCGAGTTTGCGGTCCTCAGGAACTGGATGCCTCGTATTGGCTTGATCTAGGTTTCCTCTGTGGCAGAGCCTTGGCTTCTGGGCTGAGTGGGACCAACTGTGTCTGTAGGGACGGGGCTGGTGGGCCTGGCTCAGGCCCAGGCCCAGTTCCATTGATTCCGGTGGGGCAAGTCTGGTTGGGGTTGTTTGAGTTTCCGGAGGGTGGTCGGGATTTGTAGTTGGACTGGTACCAAGACCCATTTCTATAGCGATTTGAATTGAGATGCGATGAGCCATTTTGGCGTTGTCCTTGGGACCGGTAACCTTGACCAGACCTTCTATTTCCCTGGAACCCCTGGAACAGAAAGGAAGGGGGAAATCAGAGCGGTCGGTACCAGTATTACCTGAGCACTCTTTTCCATACTCAGAATAGGATAAAGATCCATAGATACCAAGGAGATGGTTTTACAACCAAAATCAGTAAAGCCGGTTTCTGAGAGGGTCTGAAAATATAGCACTCCATCCATTGCCTAACTATATACAATTAAAATATATGCTGCATTTTTAACCTTATATTAATACACATTAATATTCTTTACTACACAAGAAGATGCAATGGCCTAGAACAGTGGTGGCGAACCTAAGGCACATGTGCCAGAGGCGGCACTCAGAGCCCTCTCTGTGGGCACGCACGCCATGGCCCCAGCAGAATTCGCCAGAGTAGCGAGCATGTGGCGTTTGGAAGCAACGGGCAGGAAGTGAGCAAGCAAGCAGCATTGGCCCCCTGGGGATGCCCTGCAGATGGTGAGGGACTGGTCCCTGCCACCCTGGTCCTGGCCCAACCCCGGCCACGCCCACTCAGTCTGCCATGATTACCACAGCTATGCCCACCCAGTGGGCCACGCCCCCTGCTCTCCCTGAGAGCACCACAATGTTTTGGGTTGCACTTTGGGCACTCGGCCTCTAAAAGATTCACCATCACTGACCTAGAATGTTTCATTTGAATGCTGTCAATCCAGTCTTTAAAAATGGGAAGTTATTTTAAATTTGGTCCATGTTCTATTAGAGTTGAATTATCATTCCAAGTGTTGGCTTAAGACAAGCAACTGTGAGATTAACTGTGCGGCACAACAGCCTCTCGGTCAAAATGTGGGCCCTTCGCTTTTCCCTTCTAAGTGAAAAACTCTGCTGTAAAGAAGATCCACGCCTGGACAATCTCCAGGCGACTCTCAACCACAGAAACAACATTAAATCATTACCTCCCGGTGGGACTGAGATGGGCGACTTGTTGCATTTGTGGAGGTTTCTATAGGGGATGATGGTTTCTTATTGGCCATTATGAGGCTAGGAGAAGAGATAGAGGCACACACTGTGGTAGCGGACTTATCCGGACTGCTCACCGCCGTGGAGGTAATAGAGCTGCACCGTGATCTGGTTGAATAACTGTTCTTTGGATGTGAAACTGAAACAAGAATGACAAAAAAAGAGACTTATTTCACACTTTTTTTTTTACAACGGAAAAATGAATTTACCCCTCACCCCATCGGCAACCAGTGATGATACATTTTCCAAATCGTTACATAATCAAATTGCAATAAAAAGAAAAATGGCTTCCAGTCTGCTCCTGTAGTGTTCTTGTAGCAACCATTGCCACCACTTTACAAATACTCCTCAGAAGTTGTGAGCTAACTGTTGAGGGAGCCGTGTGCCTGCTGGAAATTACCCTGAAGTATAGAAATAGTAGACCTAAAGGCAGTGATGGCGAACCTTTTAGAGACTGAGTGCCCAAACTGCAACCCAAAACCCACTTATTTATCGTCGAGTGCCGGGTGGGTGTAGCTGCGGTGGTAACGGCAGACTGGGTGGGACTAAAAAATTCAATCAATCAATCAATTCCAACTTTGCGAGATCTTTTTTTCCCCGTGAGAAGTTGAAATTGACTGATTGATTGAACCTTTTTTTTTTTTGCACACGGCGGTGGAGGCCTAAAGTGAAAAGGTATTATAAAACCCAGCTGAAGGCCTAGGACTTGGGCGACGGCGCGCGTGCCCACAGAGAGGGCTCTGAGTGCCGCCTCTGGCACCCGTGCCATAGGTTTGCCACCACTGCCTAAAGGTATGGTAAAATTGGAAAATAAAAAAACAGAACCGGCGAGCAGAGAGAAGCAGCTTGCAAATGCATTTTTATATAAACTAATGGCTTTCATTTTACTAGTACTGCAATGGGGCTTTGAACATTTTTCCATTTTTCCTTAAAATCCACGGCATTGAGCTATGTCAAATGGAGGCATCCTAAGAGTGGCCCCGTTCCACACGTATTAATTTGAAATATTTATAGTACGCCCACACCCAAAGGATATGTAACATATAAATACATATTATAGATAAAATAAGCAGGATAAAGTAATAAATGTATGTAAACAACTCAGTTCAGGGACTGTAATAATATGAAGACTAACAGTGAAACACATAAGGGACTTTGATCATTTTCTGAGCTGATAAAATTCTGAGAAGGGCCTTTTCAGCCGAAAGCCACAGAAAAATGTGTTTTCAGAATTTTAGAAGTGCTTTTATCAGCCACGCGTATTTAGTTTAGTTTAGCTTTATCCCATCGTTGCTGGGTTTTTGTTTTGTGTAGATACCCAGGATATACAATGTTTAGACCAGCTCACCTTGTCCAAAGGATTCAATGCTTTTCTTTAGGGAATCCAGGTCACAAGTGAAGCGAGCCACCCTGCCGAGATCTTCATCGTATTTGCGCTCACTAACAAAGTGCTGCAGAGAAGAAGAAAAATGTAGGCATGTTAGCATTATGCACAAAGCCCATTCATGTTTTGGGAGAGGATCTGTCATGTGAATTGTGGGTATCAACCGAGGCACAAACTACATACCCTTCTCTCTGCTTCTACACAATTGCAGAAAAATAAACAACTGGATTTATTAGAAAATAATAAACAGTTTAAAGATGGAACTGCTGACAGAACAGCAATTACCAGAGTGAATTTTTCCCATGCAGTGAGATTTTTGTGGGAATTTGAATGTAACTTCATTCTGGCCTCTAGTGGTAGGCAAGGGAAGCTATTTGTCAGAGTTGCTGGTTCAGACAACACACCACCACTAAGATCAAATTTCGCAGTCACAATCAAATAATTCATCAGCTTTATGGAGGTTAATAAGTGTGAAAAGGTTTCAGGCAAAGTCTTCAACTTGATTTTTGAGTTTGTTCTTCTCAAAAAAAATTTAAATAATGCTTTTGTTTTTCAGTCAATCATAAGCTTAAGCAAATGTTGTTGCCAGGTCAGGCATTGAAATTGCCTGTTTCACATGCTACAGACTAAGATTGGCTCCTCCTAAATATGTCCTCTACTGCAGGGGTCCCCAACCCCAGGTCTGTGGACCAGTACTGGGTTGTGGCATGCCAGCAACCGGTCCGCACAAACAAGCAAAGCCCCATCCGCAGGATGCAGGTACACACGAAACCACACACCCCTCCAGTCCATGGAAAAACCTTTCTCCATGGAACTGGTCCCTGGTGCCCAAAAGGTTGGGGGCCTCTGCTCTACTGTTCAATAGAGCTCTTCTGCATAAGAGGAATATAAGGAAATGTAATTACATCAGCAGAACCTGGGGAAATGTAATTTCTCTGTGCCTATTGTGGCTGTACTTCGATAAGATCTCTGCCCCAACTGCCCAATCTATGTAGATTAGAAAAAAGTGCACATAGCCCAAAGCAGTCTGGAGATTCACCTTTATATCAGCTCTAAGTTCTACCAGCTGTTCTTCTGACATTCGGACTGCTACATCAGTTAGTTTCTTCAGTGCCCCTGCCTTCTTTTGGCGGCTGATTAGGATTTCCACTATAAGGTAAAACAGAACCCCCAAAAGGCAATCACATTTATAATAAATAGAATAATTAAGCAATTAAAGCACAAAACAGAATGTCTAGTTCAGTGATGGCGAACCTTTTAGAGACTGAGTACCCAAACTGCAACCCAAAACCCACTTATGCAT
>NW_015388254.1:9271-13209 GCF_001527695.2 Protobothrops mucrosquamatus | reverse complement strand
TCTTCAGTGCCCCTGCCTTCTTTTGGCGGCTGATTAGGATTTCCACTATAAGGTAAAACAGAACCCCCAAAAGGCAATCACATTTATAATAAATAGAATAATTAAGCAATTAAAGCACAAAACAGAATGTCTAGTTCAGTGATGGCGAACCTTTTAGAGACTGAGTACCCAAACTGCAACCCAAAACCCACTTATGCATTGTTGAGTGCCGGATGGGTGTGGCCCATTGGCTGGGCGTGGCTGCGGTGGTAACAGCAGACTGGGTGGGACTAAAAAGTTCAATCACTTCCAACTTTGCAAGATCTTTTTTTTCCCCGCGAGAAGTTGAAATTGACTGATTGAACCTTTTTTTTTTTGCACACGGCGACGGAGGCCTAAAGTGAAAAGGTTTTATAAAACCCAGCTGAAGGCCTAGGACTGGGGTGACGGCACGCGTACCCACAGAGAGGGCTCTGAGTGCCGCCTCTGGCACCCGTGCCATAGGTTCGCCACCACTGGTCTAGTTGCTACAAATCTAATTCCTGCCAGCCCCTATTCTCCCCTTTCCCCAATATTTTAGTTTATCCTTCAAAGGTCAGCTTTAGCTCTGCAATACATCTGAAAAATGCTTGAGGCCTTGGACAATACCTAAGAAGACTGGAGTTAAATGCCAGGGGATAATTACCTAGGCAACAGGGCGAGAACTCTTAAATTCCCGAAACTGACAGATGCCTATGTAGCTCAAGCTCAACACATGAAATCTGTGAATAGGGGCCTTTGCTTTCTTTCTCTTGTCTCCCTTTTTAATAAAAAAAGGGAAGTTACCAAGTCAAATTGGTTGTTTACTTGATTGCAATGCTTTGGGCAGGGTGCAGTTTATAACTCTTTTCTCCTGTACTCTTTTGCCAATGAATGATGGTACATCAAAGTAGGTCTTTTGTCTTGTAAGGAGAAAAGCATATAGATACTACAATCAAGCCGCGGGGAACAGAAGCAGAAAGAACTGCAGCTTTTGAGAAGTAATGGGAATTACTTCTTTGATATACAGCTAGTCCTCACTTAACAATAGTTATCGGGACTGGAACTTCCATTACTAAGCGATGCAATCATAAAATATGACGTGACCTGCCCGTATTGCTTAGTGACAGCAATCCCAGCGTTTCCCTATTGCTGTTGTTAAGCCAAGTTCATGTATCTTTAAGTGAGTCCAAAGTGATTTGTACGCAGGCTGGCTGGCAGGCAGGTTAAGTGGGGCTGCTGCCAGGTGGGGGAAGGTGCAAGGGTGGCCAGCAAGGTGCAGAGCAAGCTTGTCGGGACCAAGGGTGGGTGCTGCCAGGTGGTGGAGAGTGCGAGCGACTTCAACCTTCGCTGCTGGCTTCTCCATTGACTTTGCTTTTGAGAAGCCAGCAGTGAAGGTCCCAAATGGTGGTCATGTGACTGTGGGAGGATGCACCTGCTGTGTGAGCTGGTTGCCAAGCACCCAGACTGGATGGGATGCTGGGACAGCTGGAACTTTTGAGGATCGGTCATAAATAGCACTTATTCAGCACCTTCAACTAGTCGCTGAGCAAATTAAGTGAGGACTAGACCTATGAGCCACATTAATCAAGTTGCATATCAATTAAGAGTCTTCAAGGAGTTATGTATTCTCGTTACCTTGTTCTGGGGAACCCACATTTTTTCATGGCACGTACAAAGTTCATACTGTCGGAACCATGATGCTGCTAACATTGGATGTTTTGGCATTGACACATACTACAGTAGTAGTAGCAGTAATGGTAGCCACAGGTTTATTTAGATATGAAGATTAGAGGATCACAAGCAGTCTCAATTCAGACAATCGGGCTGGCTGGGCACATATTTTATTCTTGCACTTTCCCGTATATTTGGATTCTTTAAGTTTCATACCAGTTGGAATGGTCACAGAGAATGAGACAGTGGTAGTTTTCATTCGGGATAAGTAAATCAGCATATAAATGCACACACAGAAGCCTTAGGAGGCCTCTGTTTTAACACTGTGCTTGGAATGAGGAAACCCCACATGCTTTTCTGGTGTAATGGCAACTAGGATTAACTATGGCACTATACTTGGAAATAAATGCATGTAGTCCTTGACTTATGACAACTGACCCCAACATTTCCATTGCTAAGCAAGACAATGAAGTGAGTTGCACCCCATTTTACTTTTTTTTGCCACAGTTGTTAAGCAAATCACTGAAGTTGTTAAGTGAATCATGCAGTTGGTAAGCGAATCTGGCTTCCCCCCCATTGGCTTTGTTTCATCAAACATTCGCAGGTGACCAGCTGGGAAGGTGACAAAAGGTGACCACAGGACAATGCAGTGGCGGAAATGCCTGCCTGTTGCCAAGAGCCCGAATTCTGACCACGTGACCACAGGGATGCTGCAATGGTTGTTAAGTGTGAAAAATAGTCATAACTCACTTTTTTCAGTGCCACTGTAACTTTGCACGGTCACTAAATGAATGGTTGTTAAGTCAAGAGCAAAACCAGATCTTACCCATGCATATGTAATTACAAGATATTTGAAACGTGAACCTGTACAACTAGATGTGATAAAAAAAATATATAGCCGACCTGTATGTATATAGTATGGTTTACATATCTGGAAACACCAGAAATTGAAGTCCTTCTTTGTATTTTGTCTTGGACTGCTTACTTCAAAAATCTGGTAGTCTTGTACGGTTTCAGGACAAAGATATTAACATACCGTAGTTTATAGCTTTATAAAACTTACTTGCTTCTGCTTTTACTTTGTCCATTTCACCAAGTAGGGCTACTTCTCGATCCATGAGGCTAAAGGAAGAAAAGAAAGGAAATAAAGATTAAAATTCTCTTATATTCATAGGCTATAACTTTTAGAAACCAACTCAACAATCAGTCAGGTCATTAAATTGGGACAAATCTCTGCCTCCCTGATTAAAAAAAATCAGTTCCTTTGTATACATTGAGCTTTCAAAGATGGAATGGGTAAATATCACTAACAAGGAACAAGTCAACTTTTTTTTCTGAGATGTCCAGCATCTTTTTTTCTTAGGTTTAACCAACTGAAATCCTACATGGTTTATCACTGTTTTGGTTCCAAAAATCATAAGTATCCTGGTGTTTTAAGCTTTCATTTCCAAAGTAATTTACAGTTGGCTGTTCTACTTTTAATTCCAATGTAGCAATCACTGTGGCCCATTAAAGTGTTTAACTGTCTGTAATTCTCATATTTCAAATGGTCATCTGTGAATTCACATATACAAGGTTTGTGCTTGCAAGCACCCAATTTGAAACATTCCAGAACTATTCTTTGCAGGAAGTTGAGTCTCATTATAACATGTCACCTACAAGTAGTGACTCTTGTTTTTCTCCTCAGATTAGCAACTGCTATAATAATTACTGGAACTGATAAAGCAGAATCAAATTGGGGACCAGGGACCGATTCCATGGAGAGAGGTTTTTCTGTGGACCGGAGAGTGTGTAGTTTTGTGTGCTGCCTGCATCTCACAGACGGGGCTCTGCTTGTTTGTGCGGACCAGTTGATGGCATGCTGCGGCCCGGTACTGGTCCACGGACCTGGGGTTGGGGACCCTGAAATATCTGATATGGGGGAGGGGATTAGTGTCCATTTGCTGAGCACAGATAACCTCCAGTTTAAGAACAAGTTCCTCCTGGCTTTTGTATAGACAAATTCAAGATAGATGGCGAATTGATAAAAAGACAATTTTTGGTATGGAAGACGGGAACTTTTTGAAGAAAGTAAGAGATGGTGCTAAAGGACATATTAAAAGGATATATAATGTTTTATTAGAATTGGACTCAGAAACTGAATTAGTCAAAGATTGTATGATTAAATGGGCTCAAAATATAGGAGAAACAATACCTATGGACACTTGGGAGTTAATTTGGGTGAGAAATGTGAAGTTTACACAAGCTCAAAATTTACGTGAGAATTT
>NW_015388254.1:0-8788 GCF_001527695.2 Protobothrops mucrosquamatus | reverse complement strand
ATGTGGTGGACTTGTAAGGTTATTAAGGCCTTTTGGATACAATTGTGGTGGAACTTACAGCAAATCTTTAAAAAAAGGATTATTTTTCTCCCACAGCTGTTTCTCTTAGGTATTGTGCAAGATTTAGATGCAAAAGAAATAAATTTGATGCTTTATTGTATAACTGCAGCCCGTTTGCTGATAGCCCAAAATTGGAAGAGCCCAATTCTGCCTACAATGGAAGACTGGAGATTGAAAGTTTCGTATCTTGCTGAAATGGCAAAGATTTCGGCTTATTTGAAGAACTACTCGAATGAACAATTTTTATTAATATGGAGAAGATGGATTGTTTATATTCAAAAGAAGCATAGAGTGGTAGAATATAATTTAGGTTTTTAGATTTTCTTATTTTGTTTACTCTTTCTATCTTTTCATGTAGATTAAGATATTTTGTGGAGTTAGAGATATTAGTATTTGCTTACTTATATATGAATATTATCCTGGGATTAGGTTTGGGAAGTCCGGGGGGGGGGGGTTACTTGTTATTGTGTTTATTTATGTTTATGATTGTTTTTTTATGATGGAAAATAATAAAATTTCTTTGGAAAGAAAAAAAAAAGAACAAGTTCCGTTCCCAAGGTCTGTCTTTAAGTCAAATCTGTATGTAAAGCCAGAACAGTATAATTATATAATACTGTGTAAATAGTATTGCGTCATTAACTTGAACCATTGCGTATTTAACTCAGATTTTGATAGAACACATTCTAGACTGAACTCTGGGTTGTCCTTAAACCAGGGCATTCTTAACCTGGTGGCTTGTTGCATACTGGTGACCACTTGAAGAACCAGAGTTTCAGGTTAAAAGTTAATCTCTTCTTTTTCGCCGTGATTTCCTCTGGGTTAGCACCAAAGAACCATTCAGACAAAACTGCTGATTGAGAAGAAACACTGATGGTACTAGTACAGATCTATACAATACAAGAACCAGCATATAGAGGCACATACGTAGCTGAAGTGGAATGATCTAGTATAGACTGGGCTCCTTTGCCAGCTCACAGCATATCAAAATAGCAATGTTTTGAATGACACAGGTACCACTTCCTTAATCTGTTCAGAGTAGAGGAGAATATACTGCTCCTTATGAAGGGCTTCTAGCCTCCTAAGCATCCCTAGCATAGTCCAAAAAGGAAGACAGATTTGGAAAGAAAATAGGAAGAATAAATTCCTGGTTGATATGCAAGAGAACAGGCTTTGCCAGCCTCAGTTTATTCCTATGGAATGCCAGGAATTTGTTTATAGGGGGCAAAGCTCACTCACACTCCATGCTGTAATACTCTAGTGAGAAAAAAGTGGTCTAGTAAATGCAGGATAGTAAATGCACAGAGATTATTTATGGGCATCATTAGAACCTCTAAAAGTCTGTGAAAAGACATTCCCCTCAGGAGTCTCAGCAGAGGTTGGCATGGCTACCAAGAGCTGTTCGCCACACAGCTGCTTCTCTGATCTTCACTACCACCCTCAATTAACAAGGAACAAGGAAATAAATAAAACATGATCTGTTGATATTTTATTGTTTGTCCACCACATCTCTATCTTCTTTTTTTTGGTAGCTGTTTTGTTTTGCCCCTTTAAATGTTTTAATAAAAATATTGCCCCGAAATACAGCAATTTTAATGGAATCTGAAAAAGCTCAAAAGGTTTCCTAAGGGGGGATGCTGGGTCATGAATCTGAGAAAGAGATAAAGGCACCATCTGATATTTCAGTTTTAATTCCTCAGAGGTTGAGGATAATTCAGAGCAGTTATCTGTCCCACAGTTCTACTAAATCATGCAGAGATGGGTGATAACAGATTTTGAATATCTACATGAATAGGTGTCAGTTTAGATGCATCCAGAGAAACAACTGGTAAAGGATAAAACATAATAACTGAAAGCTTGCATCTCAGAGGTTGAACAATCCCAGCAATGATTCAGGGGTTGTCATAACAAAGGCTATGGATGATGATGCAATTCTAAATCCTAGTAACCATCCGTAAATATGTTCCAGCTTCTATTCAGGACAACAAGCCAAGGAAAGCCAATAAAATCCTGACAGTGAGGAGAATGAAAACAGGATAGATATCAGCCTTTATGCTGCTATTAAAGCAGCTGCAAAGTAGAGTTCTGTTGCTTGCCTTTATGAATGAAAGAGAACTAGTCCTCACTTAATTGGGACTGGCAACTCCATTGTGATGTGGTTGTGAAGTGCGACCTCACATGACCATGCCAACTTACATCAGTAGTTCTGGCAGTTCTGGTTCCCATCATTAAGTAAATTCCGTGTAGTCATTAAGCAGAACATCATGTGATTGCCATTTGAGACTTCCTGCTGGCTTCCCCAGTGCTTGTGGGAAGCCAGTGGGGAAGGTCACAAATAGTGACCACATGACACTGCAACCATCATAAATAAATGCTGGTTGCTAAGTGCCCAAATTGCAATCACATGACCACAAGGATGCTACAACAGCTCTAACTACGAGGACTGCTTGTAAGTCTCCTGGTTCAGTGCCATCGTAACTCTGAATGGTCGCTGAATGAGTGGTTGCTAAACAAGAGCTATCTGTACAGGGGAACTAGAGAATTTGTGTTTGAAAGCAATCCTGATGGCAAGGCTGATGAAGTCACAAGCAATGGATTTGTTTCTCAGACCAATATTAGGTAGAAGTGGGCCTGAAGGGCTGAACTGCCTATGTACTTTGTATTTTATTCTTTTATTGTATCTTCAATATCAGATATGGTATGCCTGCTTAACTGTTTGAGCTACATACACATAATTCTAATGTTCAAGGCAATCACAGAATCTGATCAGAAAGTTCAGATGACTAATTAGGCTGCATTTGTGATGGGCTCCAACAGACGGATGATTNTCTTCAGTGCCCCTGCCTTCTTTTGGCGGCTGATTAGGATTTCCACTATAAGGTAAAACAGAACCCCCAAAAGGCAATCACATTTATAATAAATAGAATAATTAAGCAATTAAAGCACAAAACAGAATGTCTAGTTCAGTGATGGCGAACCTTTTAGAGACTGAGTACCCAAACTGCAACCCAAAACCCACTTATGCATCGTTGAGTGCCGGATGGGTGTGGCCCACTGGGTGGGACTAAAAAGTTCAATCACTTCCAACTTTGCAAGATCTTTTTTTTACCCGCGAGAAGTTGAAATTGACTGATTGAACCTTTTTTTTTTGCACACGGCGACAGAGGCCTAAAGTGAAAAGGTTTTATAAAACCCAGCTGAAGGCCTAGGACTGGGGTGACAGCACGCGTACCCACAGAGAGGGCTCTGAGTGCCGCCTCTGGCACACGTGCCATAGGTTCGCCACCACTGGTCTAGTTGCTACAAATCTAATTCCTGCCAGCCCCTATTCTCCCCTTTCCCCAATATTTTAGTTTATCCTTCAAAGGTCAGCTTTAGCTCTGCAATACATCTGAAAAATGCTTGAGGCCTTGGACAATACCTAAGAAGACTGGAGTTAAATGCCAGGGGATAATTACCTAGGCAACAGGGCGAGAACTCTTAAATTCCCGAAACTGACAGATGCCTATGTAGCTCAAGCTCAACACATGAAATCTGTGAATAGGGGCCTTTGCTTTCTTTCTCTGTCTCCCTTTTTAATAAAAAAAGGGAAGTTACCAAGTCAAATTGGTTGTTTACTTGATTGCAATGCTTTGGGCAGGGTGCAGTTTATAACTCTTTTCTCCTGTACTCTTTTGCCAATGAATGATGGTACATCAAAGTAGGTCTTTTGTCTTGTAAGGAGAAAAGCATATAGATACTACAATCAAGCCCCGGGGAACAGAAGCAGAAAGAACTGCAGCTTTTGAGAAGTAATGGGAATTACTTCTTTGATATACAGCTAGTCCTCACTTAACAATAGTTATCGGGACTGGAACTTCCGTTACTAAGCGATGCAATCATAAAATATGACGTGACCTGCCCGTATTGCTTAGTGACAGCAATCCCAGCGTTTCCCAATTGCTGTTGTTAAGCCAAGTTCATGTATCTTTAAGTGAGTCCAAAGTGATTTGTATGCAGGCTGGCTGGCAGGCAGGTTAAGTGGGGCTGCTACCAGGTGGGGGAAGGTGCAAGGGTGGCCAGCAAGGTGCAGAGCAAGCTTGTCGGGACCAAGGGTGGGTGCTGCCAGGTGGTGGAGAGTGCAAGCGACTTCAACCTTCGCTGCTGGCTTCTCCATTGACTTTGCTTTTGAGAAGCCAGCAGTGAAGGTCCCAAATGGTGGTCATGTGACTGTGGGAGGATGCACCTGCTGTGTGAGCTGGTTGCCAAGGACCCAGACTGGATGGGATGCTGGGACAGCTGGAACTTTTGAGGATGGGTCATAAATAGCACTTATTCAGCACCTTCAACTAGTCGCTGAGCAAATTAAGTGAGGACTAGACCTATGAGCCACATTAATCAAGTTGCATATCAATTAAGAGCTTCAAGGAGTTATGTATTCTCATTACCTTGTTCTGGGGAACCCACATTTTTTCATGGCACGTACAAAGTTCATACTGTCGGAACCATGATGCTGCTAACATTGGATGTCTTGGCATTGACACATACTACAGTAGTAGTAGCAGTAATGGTAGCCACAGGTTTATTTAGATATGAAGATTAGAGGATCACAAGCAGTCTCAATTCAGACAATCGGGCTGGCTGGGCACATATTTTATTCTTGCACTTTCCTGTATATTTGGATTCTTTAAGTTTCATACCAGTTGGAATGGTCACAGAGAATGAGACAGTGGTAGTTTTCATTCGGGATAAGTAAATCAGCATATAAATGCACACACAGAAGCCTTAGGAGGCCTCTGTTTTAACACTGTGCTTGGAATGAGGAAACCCCACATGCTTTTCTGGTGTAATGGCAACTAGGATTAACTATGGCACTATACTTGGAAATAAATGCATGTAGTCCTTGACTTATGACAACTGACCCCAACATTTCCATTGCTAAGCAAGACAATGAAGTGAGTTGCACCCCATTTTACTTTTTTTTTGCCACAGTTGTTAAGCAAATCACTGAAGTTGTTAAGTGAATCATGCAGTTGGTACGTGAATCTGGCTTCCCCCCCATTGGCTTTGTTTCGTCAAACGTTCGCAGAAGGTGACCAGCTGGGAAGGTGACAAAAGGTGGCCACAGGACAACGCAGTGGCGGAAATGCCTGCCTGTAGCCAAGAGCCCGAATTCTGACCACGTGACCACAGGGATGCTGCAATGGTCGTTAAGTGTGAAAAATAGTCATAACTCACTTTTTTCAGTGCCACTGTAAGTTTGTACGGTCACTAAATGAATGGTTGTTAAGTCAAGAGCAAAACCAGATCTTACCCACGTATATGTAATTACAAGATATTTGAAACATGAACCTATGCAACTAGATGTGATAAAAAAAAAATAGCCGACCTGTATGTATATAGTATGGTTTACATATCTGGAAACACCAGAATTGAAGTCCTTCTTTGTATTTTGTCTTGGACTGCTTACTTCAAAAATCTGGTAGTCTTATACGGTTTCAGGACAAAGATATTAACATAGTTGTGCTTTATAAAACTTACTTGCTTCTGCTTTTACTTTGTCCATTTCACCAAGTAGGGCTACTTCTCGATCCATGAGGCTAAAGGAATAAAAGAAAGGAAATAAAGATTAAAATTCTCTTATATTCATAGGCTATAACTTTTAGAAACCAACTCAACAATCAGTCAGGTCATTAAATTGGGACAAATCTCTGCCTCCCTGATAAAAAAAACCAGTTCCTTTGTATACATTGAGCTTTCAAAGATGGAATGGGTAAATATCACTAACAAGGAACAAGTCAACTTTTTTTCTGAGACGTCCAGCATCTCTTTTTCTTAGGTTTAATCAACTGAAATCCTACATGGTTTATCACTGTTTTGGTTCCAAAAATCCTAGGTATCTTGATGTTTTAAGCTTTCATTTCCAAAGTTATTTACAGTTGGCTGTTCTACTTTTAATTCCAATGTAGCAATCACTGTGGCCCATTAAAATGTTTAACTGTCTGTAATTCTCATATTTCAAATGGTCATCTGTGAATTCGCATATACAAGGTTTGTGCTTGCAAGCACCCAATTTGAAACATTCCAGAACTATTCTTTGCAGGAAGTTGCGTCTCATTATAACATGTCACCTACAAGTAGTGACTCTTGTTTTTCTCCTCAGATTAGCAACTGCTATAGTAATTACTGGAACTGATAAAGCAGAATCAAGTATCTCAGAGGTCCCCAACCTTTTGGGGACCAGGGACCGATTCCATGGAGAGAGGTTTTTCTGTGGACCGGAGAGTGTGTAGTTTTGTGTGCTGCCTGCATCTCACAGACGGGGATCTGCTTGTTTGTGCGGACCGGTTGATGGCATGCTGCGGCCCGGTACTGGTCCACGGACCTGGGGTTGGGGACCCTGAAATATCTGATATGGGGGAGGGGATTAGTGTCCATTTGGTGAGCACAGATAACCTCCAGTTTAAGAACAAGTTCCGTTCCCAAGATCTGTCTTTAAGTCAAATTTGTATGTAAAGCCAGAACAGTATAATTATATAATACTGTGTAAATAGTATTGCATCATTAACTTGAACCATTGCGTATTTAACTCAGATTTTGATAGAACACGTTCTAGACCGAACTCTGGGTTGTCCTTAAACCAGGGCATTCTTAACCTGGTGGCTTGTTGCATACTGGTGACCGCTTGAAGAACCAGAGTTTCAGGTTAAAAGTTAATCTCTTCTTTTTCGCCGTGATTTCCTCTGGGTTAGCACCAAAGAACCATTCAGACAAAACTGCTGATTGAGAATAAACACTGATGGTACTAATACAGATCTATACAATACAAGAATCAGTATATACAGGCACATACGTAGCTGAAGTGGAATGATCTAATATAGACTGGGCTCCTTTGCCAGCTCACAACATATCAAAATAGCAATGTTTTGAATGACACAGGTACCACTTCTTTAATCTGTTCAGAGTAGAGGAGAATATACTGCTCCTTATGAAGGGCTTCTAGCCTCTTAAGCATCCCTAGCATAGTCCAAAGAGGAAGACAGATTTGGAAAGAAAATAGGAAGAATAAATTCCTGGTTGATATGCAAGAGAACAGGCTTTGCCAGCCTCAGTTTATTCCTATGGAATGCCAGGAATTTGTTTATAGGGGGCAAAGCTCACTCACACTCCATGCTGTAATACTCTAGTGAGAAAAAAGTGGTCTAGTAAATGCAGGATAGTAAATGCACAGAGATTATTTATGGGCATCATTAGAACCTCTAAAAGTCTGTGAAAAGACATTCCCCTCAGGAGTCTCAGCAGAGGTTGGCATGGCTACCAAGAGCTGTTCGCCACACAGCTGCTTCTCTGATCTTCACTACCACCCTCAATAACAAGGAACAAGGAAATAAATAAAACATGATCTGTTGATATTTTATTGTTTGTCCACCACATCTCTATCTTCTTTTTTTTGTAGCTGTTTTGTTTTGCCCCTTTAAATGTTTTAATAAAAATATTGCCCCGAAATACAGCAATTTTAATGGAATCTGAAAAAGCTCAAAAGGTTTCCTAAGGGGGGGATGCTGGGTCATGAATCTGAGAAAGAGATAAAGGCACCACCTGATATTTCAGTTTTAATTCCTCAGAGGTTGAGGATAATTCAGAGCAGTTATCTGTCCCACAGTTCTACTAAATCATGCAGAGATGGGTGATAACAGATTTTGAATATCTACATTAATAGGTGTCAGTTTAGATGCATCCAGAGGAACAACTGGTAAAGGATAAAACATAATAACTGAAAGCTTGCATCTCAGAAGTTGAACAATCCCAGCAATGATTCAGGGGTTGTCATAACAAAGGCCATGGATGATGATGCAATTCTAAATCCTAGTAACCATCCGTAAATATGTTCCAGCTTCTATTCAGGACAACAAGCCAAGGAAAGCCAATAAAATCCTGACAGTGAGGAGAATGAAAACAGGATAGATATCAGCCTTTATGCTGCTATTAAAGCAGCTACAAAGTAAAGTTCTGTTGCTTGCCTTTATGAATGAAAGAGAACTAGTCCTCACTTAATTGGGACTGGCAACTCCATTGTGATGTGGTTGTGAAGTGCAACCTCACATGACCATGCCAACTTACATTAGTAGTTCTGGCAGTTCTGGTTCCCATCATTAAGAAAATTCCGTGTAGTCATTAAGCAGAACATCATGTGATTGCCATTTGAGACTTCCTGCTGGCTTCCCCAGTGCTTGTGGGAAGCCAGTGGGGAAGGTCACAAATAGTGACCACGTGACACTGCAACCATCATAAATAAATGCTGGTTGCTAAGTGCCCAAATTGCAATCACATGACCACAAGGATGCTACAACAGCTCTAACTACAAGGACTGCTTGTAAGTCTCCTGGTTCAGTGCCATCGTAACTCTGAATGGTTGCTGAATGAGTGGTTGTTAAACAAGAGCTATCTGTACAGGGGAACTAGAGAATTTGTGTTTGAAAGCAATCCTGATGGCAAGGCTGATAAAGTCGCAAGCAATGGATTTGTTTCTCTGACCAATATTAGGTAGAAGTAGGCCTGAAGGGCTGAACTGCCTATGTACTTTGTATTTTATTCTTTTATTGTATCTTCAATATCAGATATGGTATGCCTGCTTAACTGTTTGAGCTACATACACATAATTCTAATGTTCAAGGCAATCACAGAATCTGATCAGAAAGTTCAGATGACTAATTAGGCTGCATTTGTGATGGGCTCCAACAGACGGATGATT
>NW_015388253.1:60705-104652 GCF_001527695.2 Protobothrops mucrosquamatus | reverse complement strand
ACTCACAGAGTGGAGGTAGAGGAATTGCAATCATTTTAACAATTAATCGCCGGCTGACTTAATTTTTCTGATACTATACAAACAACCTAGAAGTTCAGTCAGAACTGGTACCTACATGTCGTAAAAGTCTGACACTACAAATGGGTACTAGAGTTGTGAAGCAATGGAAAGTGCCTAAAATATTTTCTCTTCCCATAATGTAACAGCAACTTCCAAACAGTTCAAGTTTTTTATACTGGAAATACTCCCTCCCTCAATCTTTATCTATTAGGTTTAATGACCCCTAAAACCTAACTTTCCTTTTCCTTGTATATACAAACATTTAAAATGTATGCTGCTTTATTTTCCAAATCACCGAAGTATGCTGGCTGTTATTATTTTGCAAAAAAAATTATTCTATTTACCCAAAATGAAAAAAAAAATCCATCATTAAGCAGGAATCTTAATAACAATCCCCTAGAATTTTCCCATTCCCTAAATTTCTCCAGCAGAGACCAAAACTGCATGCCTCAGAACAGAGACATCAAGGGAGGTGAAGAGATGCTAGCCATGACTACTTGATCAAAGTCTTGTCCCATTTTTTACTTTTTATACTTTGTATGAAAAAATGCTAGAACTATTATGACAAGTAAATGACATCTCAGTTCTCTTGACAGAAGAAGTGAGAGGAAGACCCCAAATATCCCTTTCTTGACTTACTTTGCTATAACAGGAGATAAAGACTCTTGGAGTTGGCTTTCAAGATTCTGTTATTATACTCTATAACAAGGATCCCCAACTCCTGATCCGTGGACCAGTACCGGGCTGCAGCATGCCAGCAACCAGTCCGCACAAACAAGCAAAGCCCCATCCGCAAGATGCAGGCAGCACACAAAACCATGCACTCTCCGATCCACGGAAAAATCTCTCTCCACGGAACCGGTCCCTGGTGCCCAAAAGGTTGGGAATCTCTGCCCTATAACAATAAAGGAGAAGCCCAATAGTCCTTTCATTGCCTGTTCTATGATATGACCTGCCTCAAAGGGCTGACACACTTCCAAGTGATTACCTGTTCAGGATATTCTCCAAACTCTATTATAAAAAGCACATGTCTGTTAATTTACACAACTTTGAGAAAGGCTCTAACTATTCTACAGCTTCTACTGTAGATCACCAACATCAGTAACTCACTTCTCCCTGGGCTTTAGAGACTTTTGAAAACAACAATGATTTTTACTGTTTCTGCTAAGCATCTCCATAGTCCAACACATAAGCTCTGTCATGTTGTTACGTTCCAGAAGACTTGTGGGAGATGTAGAATTGGTGGAAGATACAAATGAAATAGTCACTTAAAATTAGTAAGATCTTATTCTATGTGACCTTGTCATGCTCCAAAAATTAATTTCCCTGCAGAGCTGAATATTGTGAACACTTGATAGGTGAATATTTCGTACAAAGGATCTTGCCATTTGGGGATTCATGAATTCTGTCAACCTCACATGGCTTCCTAAAGCTGCCCTTTCAGCATAAAACAGAAGTCTCTTAATTTAAATTCTAACTGCAAAATAAAACCTCTATACTTTGGCTAAACCAGTTTACATCTTTGAAGACTAATAAATATTGGGTCCAATACTAAGCCAGTTTCTCCTTATAATATTTATTTTGCCCTTTTGCAGTTCTTAGCATAATCAACTCCACAATATTTCGGTCATAGTTCATGCATATTATCAAGAGTAAATTATCCAAACAAGAAGGATGATGCCCTAAAAAGATAAAAAGGCACATTCATTAATTTCTATAAACACACTACAGAAGTCAAAGAATGTAACAAGTAAAGAACATTATGAACTAGTCTAAACAGAAGTGACATTTTCAATGAAAAAAATGATAGGAATGACCCCTAAATACTACTGAGTAGACACAGGCATCCACATTCTTAAATTCAATAATATCCAAATCACATTGTGTCGTTGTGAAGCTCTGTCTTTTCATAGTTGTCTTGCAATGTTACACTCAAGTGTGTACGGGATGTAGTTTGTATTTGGATGTGCATTTTGTTACATGTTAACTTGTCCCATCTTCTCTGGTGCCTACTATGATTAGAGCATTATGTCCTCTGATGTGTTCAGCAGACCTGATATATCTCACACCAAATTTTGATGATTGAACTTTTGATTAAAGTTTGTTATCCAAAATGAGTGTTTATAACGTTTCAAACAAATACTGTATTACATTTCAGTCTTCAATAAATTTATTTAATCTATTTAGTGTGTTAATAATTTTTACCTCTTAAAATATACTCACCATTTTGAAAACAATTCCTAATTTTTAAAACAAATTTCCAACTCAACAGGACCGATTTGCAGCAAATGATATTTAATTACCAAATTGTATTTTGAAACACACAGGAGTACAAATATATTATTTCTAATATTTCTATGTAATATTTTAAAGAAGTCGCATCTTTTCCTGAGATCTCATGACTGTATTTCACAGCTATTGTGCACTATTACTTCTTTAAAGAATTGCAAAGAAATGTTACAATCAGAGTTACAATCATGCTCTGAATCCAAAATGCTATACAGTTCTAGTAGACACTGGATATGCCAATGTTCTTTGGGTGGCAAATGTCATTTTCTACCACTGGGGCTGAAACCCAGAATGATGATGCATTTCTTACATTTAATGCTGTGAAAAAAAGGAAAAATGAATGACTGATCTTTCTACAGTTCTACAATCTATTAATCTATACAGGAATAATAGAAAGAACAGTCAAATTGTAGGAATAAAATGCATATACAAAACAAAGCAAACAAAAGGGTTCAGAAAACCTGAACCAGAGATTTACACATCCAAGAAATTACTAAAACAATACAAATCTCAAGTTTTTTTAAACTTTGATAATTAGCGACTTTGGGCTAATTGAGCAGAGTGGAATCTATAGTTTAAATAATAAATAATTATGTTTAAATGTAAATTACTGAAAGTCAGGAGATAACTTTAGCTGCACTGAAGAAATGTTTGGGTTTTTTTTTCTGTGACAAAATATTTCTTCTTTGCTATCTAGCTTGAAAATAAGAGAAGTCAGCAGGGATTTTCTTTATCCTGTGTAGAAACCACAGAGATTAGGTCTTCTGACTATCTGAAGAAACGCTCTTTAGGTTGCATTAGTATTGGCCCTAAAAATCAGCTCAATTTGTACAAACATTTGTAGTTCAGGCAGATCCACCAGATGTCTGTGAGCACTCCTCCCCCACCCCACTGGCTTCATCCGATATTCACCAGATTTTAGAGTAATTGTAACTACAATTACAATATAATCTATGGAAAAAATGATAATTTGCAACCCTCTATTTAATTTTACTTGGTTTATTCATTTGATTAAATTATGCCAGATCATTAAATTACTGCTTTTATGATTATTTTGTTAACAAACCAGGATGTATATAACTAAGATGATTAGGGGCCTGGAGGCTAAAACATATAAGGAACGGTTGCTGGAATTGGGTATGTCTAGTTTAACGAAGAGAAGGACGAGGGGGGACATGATAGCAGTGTTCCAATATCTCAGGGGCTGCCACAAAGAAGAGGGAGTCAAGCTATTCTTCAAAGCGCCTGAAGGCAGGACAAGAAGCAACGGGTGGAAACTACGCAAGGAGAGAAGCAACCTAGAACTAAGGAGAAACTTCCTGACAGTTAGAACAATTAACCAGTGAAACAACCTGCCTCCAGAAGCGGTGAATGCTCCAACACTGGACGTTTTAAAGAAGAAACTGGACAGCCATTTGTCCGAAACGGTATAGGGTTACCTGCCTGAGCAGGGGGTTGGACTTGATGACCTCCAAGGTCCCTTCCAACTTTACTATTATTATTAATTTAAATGCTAGCTTTTTCTGATCATGAAAGATCATCCTTAATACCCAATTTGCTTTGATATCAATGTTTATGACATCAAGTTTTTTAATTAAAGAAAAATTAAACAATGAACTTTCTTATTTCATAACAATGGTCAATATACAACAATATTCCAATACATGCCTTCATAAAATTATGTTTACATTAGCAACTGCTGAACTTTCTGTGGTATTTGCTGCTGGATACAACTTTTAAACTTTGGATTTATTCACAAATGTTCTGCAATAAAATTTGCTCTTTTAAGCAGTTTAAAGACCATAATGGTTTAAATTACATGCCATTTCACTGATCACAGAAAAGCACTTTTTAAAATATGCATAAATTTTATCAGAATAAGACTTTATATCCCTGTATAGACTAAATCTAAGGTTTTTATTTATCTATGAAAATAATAGAAATGCTATAATTACCTATATTATCTATAATAAAATATGGACTGAATCAAAACCTTTCTCCAACTATAAATTAATTGAAGGTAGAGATTAGTAAAGGATTTTTCCCCCCATTATAATAGTTCTCAAATTCTATTTTTTTCTTTTACAGAGCTAGAATATCTACATCAATCACTTTACAGAGCACATAATAATCATATAAAAATTCAACAACCAGAAAAATATCATTAACTATTATGCACTGGATTGCTCCTTGCTCTTTTTGCATCAGGACTGCAGTTTGGAAATGGTTCTACATTCAACTCAGTTTTTAAAGAACAAAGCAGCTTCTGTGAGAGGTGTGCTTTTTATTGCTTGTTGTTGGTGTACCAAGTACCACACTTCTTTTGCAACAGAAGAACTGAATTTATTTTATTTTATTATATCCAACCTTCATTATTATTTTTTTTAAAAAAAACTCAACTTGATAAACAAATCTAAGACTCCTTCCACCACCATCCCAACAATTCTGTGAGGTGAGTTGGGCTGAGAGAAAGTGAATGGCCCACGGTCCTCCAAGCTGGATTTCATGGCAAGACTAGAACTCATATAGTCTCCTCCTTTCTAGAATGGTGCCTTAGCCACTAAACCAAACTGACTCTCCAAATAAAAATAAAATAAAACAAAAGTTTCTTTAAAAATAAGAACACTGTCAGAAACTCATTTGATATTTAAAGATTTGTAATCCATTTTGAACAATCTGAAGTGGTAATACTTGACCTTTTAAAGCCATTACATTTGGCTACTTGTCTGTGCAATACACTGAGAACAGCTCCAGAGGTTTTTCTCATTGAACTTCAAGATTTGCAGAGATTGGTACCTGTTTAGGTAGCTCCTGCCCCAATAATGTCTGCCTACAAGTGCAATTTACTTGGCACCAATCAACAACTACTTGTATTCTCTCAAATGTTGAGCTTGGTCACTTTGAATTACTGATTTAGATTGCTTCTTTCACTGTACATACATATCCATACTCCATATTCTCTTTCAGAATAGGCAACTTTATGCAGCGCACAGAAACAAAGTAGAAAATAGCAAGTCAAAGAAATTAAAAACATGGTATATACAATATACAATATACATGGTACAGTATATACGGAAATAAAACAGAACAAAACATGTAGCTAAAAATAGTTAACACCAAGTTGATTCACCAGACATCTCCAGGCCTTTCTCTCATAGAAATCATCCATACTTCTAAAATATCTATTTAATGATTTATGCATTGCCTTTAACTACCACCTCTTTCTTTTTGAGGATCTTATCAATGCAATCCAAACAAAATATTATTAGTCTTCTTTCTTTTGATCCATTCATTCTTCTTTTATATATTTTCTACACTTCAGTCTTCATCATTTTTTGGGTACAGTATGACCGAACCAACTCAAAGTTTATTTTTTATACTGTGACTCACTTTTATATTAAATCACTCACTTATTCATCAACACCCTTTAATTCCTGACTCTATCTCTTTTTAATTTAACATACAAATGTCTTTTTCTTCTATCATACTTGAATCTCATTTTCATATAAATATTTATATGAATCTATGAATCTATCCAGATTATTACAGTATACAAATGACAGAAACAAAATAAATAACACTAGCAGCATCAACATCTCTTATATATAGCTATTTTTTGCTTCTTTTGAAAATTCATTCCTTACAACAAATCACATACTATCTACTAACCTTGTATCAACACTGGCATGTCTTAAAATTTCACCATCTCTTTCCCCATCCCTAACATTCATTCACCCAAGCTAGTTTTTCATCATTATTTATAACTTGGAATCATTTACTCCATTTTTTTCTGTCAAACACAAATACCTTGTTTTCTGATCCATTCATTTTCAGATCAATACCCTAACATCATAAAATCTACTGAATATGTTCCTGAAAAAAATTGGATTCTCAGTGAATCATAGATATACAGAGTAACACCTACATTCACATCATAAACCAACACAATTATAACATCATCTCAAGTTTTTCTAATATATTAATCTACAGTCATGAGGAAAATAAGCACATTCCATTGCAATTTTTGAGTTCTTTGACATATTTCAACCTTTAGGTATTTGATATTCATTCCAACAATACTGACAAAGGGGCTATCATATCAGGCATCATTTACATTTGGTAATACATGCTATAATTTAAATAAAGAAAAATGCAAATTTTGCCTGTGGAAAAAGTACCCCTCTATATTGACCACTACCTCAAATACCTAAAATTAGAATCAGGTGCACCAGATCAGATGCAAACCATTAAACCACCTTGGCATTTAGTTTGATTTGCTCTTTGTTGTTGAAATATATGCTATCTTTATTCCTGGGATAGCTCTCTGAAGCCTTCAGAAAGAAGGCTAGAGATGCCTATGATTCTGGATAGAGATTTAGTAAGATTGCCATACAACTGGAGATCAATTATTCCACTGTACAGAAGATCATCTATCAGTGCAGATTTCAAACAACTGCCATCTTACTCTGGACAGGCCATCCCAGCAAATTCAGCCTGAGAGTAGAATGCAAGATGCTGAAAGAAGTCTCTAAGAACTTCAGAATGTCATAGTGTTACCTTCAGGTATCTCTTGTTACTATTGATGTTGAAGTGCATGAGTCTACCGTTACAAAGAAGCTGCTTAAATTAGATCTACATGGGACGTGTTCTGGAATGACTATGTCAAAGCATGGATCTAAATCCTATTAGAGAATCCACAACTCATTTAGTCATTTCAAAGTTACTTAAACAAAATGATCAGGAGCAGGCAAAAACATCAGTGTGAGCGGGAGCAACTTCTGACTTCCTGTCAGCTTCCCCTCTGAGTTTCACTCTGGGAAGCTGGCAGAAATCTTCCTCTCTTCTTTCCTCTCCCAACAGGCAAGTAAGTGGCTGTTGCCGGGTGGGGGAAAGAGTGAGGAACTGAACTGGTGGTAAAGGAACTGAACCATTTCTCTGTTGACTTTCTCTCGCCAAGCTTTTCATAAGTAAAGACTTTGCTAGTGTGTGGCAAGGAGCATTGGAGCATCCGTAATCATATCAGTTTCTTCCTGGTTCCCCAATGACTTGTGGAAAGCTGGCAGGGAATGCTGAAAATGAGGGTCACAGGACAGTAGCAGGAAAAAAAAAACACCAAAATTTCATTTCCTCAGCAGTAAGGGTCCCAGTATTCTGTAAGTTTGAGGTACCTTTTTTGATAAATTTTTGTCCTATGATGCAGCATATCACCCAATTAAAGGTTTTAAGGTATCAGATAGACAAGAGTTTTAGCTATATATAGATTTAGATGCTGTGGTACAATTTGAAACAGGTTGTGCCTGCAAAAAATGCCTCAAACATTGAGCAGCTGAAAAAATTCTGCATGGAGGAGTGGAGAAAAAAAACTCCCCCCAAGTGGGGGTCAAAGACCAATAAACAGTTACAAGAAAACACCAGCTTGTGGTTGTTTCTGTCAAATAGTGCAGTGCTAGGTACTAAAGCCAAGAATATAGGGGGGGGGGGGTTCACAGAAGGAAATGGCTATATATTAATTTTTCCTGTTCAATTATTAAAGTCAATTTTCCAGGTTTTTTGTTCAATTACATCACTTTTATCTTTATATATTGCTTGAAAGAAGATAAAATATTGATATGTGCACGTTTAAAAACTTTATATGAACTAACTTTTTCACTTGACTATATAAATACATGACAAAAGAGGACACCATTCATTCTTGTTTAAATCCCTGCACAACATTCAATAATTTTCTAAGCATTTAACTTTATTCTCACACGTTTTGCTTCAATCATACCCTTCCCTTCTCAACCAACTTTTTCAATAATTTTTTGCAAAGCATTCCCCAAGTTAACCCTATTTCTTACCCTAAAACAAAGATACAATAAACTCCACATTCATCTGTTTGTGTGACTTGAATGGAAAAATAGGTTCTGCAGACCTCCTGTCCAGCATAAAGCCATGCTGCACTTCCCAAATTTTGCTGATTCTCACTTTTCATTCATTTTAAACCAGAATTCTCCCAAGCACATTGCCAGGCATGATTAAAGCTAATTCCAGATATTAAACTTAAAGCTAATACCCTTTAACATTTCACACCTGGTATCTTTCCTTTTGTAGAAAGGAATAACCAAGACATTCTTACAACTGTCAGGCACTAGTTTCTTGACAGTGAGATGGGCAGCATATAACTTTTTAAATGAATAAGTAAAATTAAAGCTAGATATCATATACACTTAGAAAGTAAATAAATAAAATAAAAACTAAACTTCATAGACAAGTTGCAGTCACTCCAAAAGCAAACCACAAAAATATTTATGATTTTCAGGATACTAATATTGATAGCATTCATTTCAATTTCACTCTCTGATATATCCTAATTCTCATTATTCAATTAATCCTTTCCAACAAAATTTGATTTCCCCTGAATCATTTTATTGCTTTTATTTTTAATTACATTCAATTTGTTGGAGGATTCATATGCAGTCCTCTCCATTCTTCCTCAAAGCAGTGTTTTATTTCTATCAAATTATTCCTCATATTCTGTCTCTTAATTTTAACCATTCCTTGCTATTTCGACTTTGTTCTTTACAACCCGATTTCTTTATGCACATTATAGATTATCTTTCTTTCCTCATTCTTGCAGAAAGCGTCCTCTTTTACACATTTTTTTCTTATACACAGTCTTTCATTTCATTATTGCTCCAAGCATCCTTTTTCATCTTTCCATTACCGTTACTCTATACATTTTGGTGCCACTCTCTAATACAATTCTTTTCACTGTTTAAAGCATTTTCCCCATCACCGGTCTTTACCTTCACTTTTTATTAATTGTCCAGAATATTAATCGTATTGTAATATTTTGTCATATATTGCTTTCTTTTCCTGTAATTTTTACTCTTTTTTCCCCACTTTTTTCCTTTCCTTTTAAATTATTTTTTTCTCAGATTGAATCCTAACTGTACCAAAACATGGCCTGTTCCACATTCAGAATCTCTCATCACTCTTGTATCCTTCATTAATTCTCTTAACCTTTCATCATAAAGAATCAAATTATTCATGATTCATTCCTATGCCATGTATGTGTTTGAATAAAATTATGATTAATTATGAACATGATTTAACTTATTCAAAACAAACTGTTCTTTTTCTAAGTCACCATGCCCATTCAATTTTGGATCTCCAAACAACCCAATCACTTTTTTTGCAGTCATTCATCCCATCCATTCATTCATTCATGTCACCCGAGTAATTTTTAAACCAGATCATATCTACTACACAATGTTCTTCATATCCTATCTCTGGTACTTTTATTGCCACAATTTATTGGTATACAACATGCAATTATCATTAACATATGAATTTCTACAGACTAGGGGACATCAATCCATGCTTTTTCCGAGATACATTTTACATCTTTCAACATACAGTAACTATAATTAAACTCAACTCCACAAGATCAGGCCATTTCCTAAGTATAAGTAATCTTTGATTAATGGCAATGATTTGGACCAAAAACTCTCATCACTAAACTACATAGTTGTAAAGAGCAACATTATATGACTATGGCTGATTCATGACATGGTTACAATGCCGTTTGTGGTCTCCTGCTGGTTTCCCCATTTGGTTGTTGGAAACCAGCAGTGAAGGTTGCTGGTGATCATGTGACTGTGAGACACTGTGACCATTGTAACTGATAGCCAGTTGCCAAGTGCCCACAGGAACACTGCGACAACTGAAACTTTAATGATCAGCCTTAAGTCATATTTAGCACAACTTCAAATTGTTGCTGAACAAATGGTCATTAACGAAGTATTACCTACACTGCATAATTCCTCTTTCTCTTAATTTCACAAATACACAACATGCCGTTTTTTAAAATTTCATTGATTTATTTATGATGCTTAACAGCTCCTTCTCTTACATTTCAAATCATAATCACTACACACTACCATTATTCCCAGTTGGGACAACAGATACTTTTACCACTTACCATACCTTTGGTTAAACAAGGCTTTGTGAATAAGACAAAGGATTTAGGATAACGAAACTGTGAATGCTAATATGCATGATATGTTCTGTTAAATATGTTTATAACACAAACTTTTAAAATAATATTAAGTCCTTCCATATACCAGCTCTGATAATATGTGCACTACCTATTTATAATGTTGGGGTTTAATGAGTCTCCAAGTAGAAAATCTAGGATTGCAATTCATCTGCCAAGAAACCACTCTTGGTATATAGAACATTCATTTTCAGCCTGGAATTAAACCAGATTAAATATACAGAGGAATGCAGTCTTATGGCAACTACATTTCAATTACTTTCTTCAGGATAAGCACAATTTATATTCCAACCTCAATTTGTCTGATAACTTAACAAGTATAAAGTATCCTTTATACTTGTTCACATACAGTATTGTCAAATTTGACAATTTATTCAGGTCAAACACCTTGATTTTAAAAGTTTTTTTTCTTGAAGAAAAAGGTGGCAGAAGAACAAAAATGGTATTAGCATTATTATTTCATGTCTCTCCATTGCATGAATTAAGAAAGTATTTATCTTCTTCAGATATTTCAACTAAAGGGAATTTCTGAGATATTCTGCCAATATTACTATAACCAAAGCCATCACCCTATAGGTAAAACAAATTTAAATTGGGCAATCCAAACTCTGTTTGGGAGATAAGGCCCATCCTCCTTAAGAGTCCATGAAATTCATGGCAGCATCTATCAAGTAAGCATTCAACAGCCCTTGTTTGATGTCTATGGACATTCTCAATCATCCAGGTCATGATTGTCCCAAAGATGCATTTTCAAGAGGTAACTGGACTTTCTTGTTTTTCTTTTAAGATGCTTTGCTTCTCATCCAAGAAGCTTCTTTAGCTCTGACTGGATGGTGGGGAATGGGTGTGGAACGTTCTTGGGATTGCTGAAAGTTCTGTGTTGTGGAGCTGTGCTTTCTGCAGGATGTTTTCTGTCCTGTGTCCCTTCACTGTTGAACACAGGTGCAGGCTGTTGGGGATGAGTCTGTGTTGTCTGCAGCAAAAAAACTTCAAAGAAAAGTAAGAAAGTTCAGTTGCCTCTTGAAAATGTACCTTTGGGACAACCATGACTCGGATTACTGAGAATTTCTATAGACATTTAGCTATGCACTTTGGGATGAACACCCTTCGAATGGTGTGGGAGTATGAATGGATTTCCAGAAAAATTGCAGACTAGAAAAACCATTTGCGCTTCAGTTTGAGAGGCAGACAACACAGACTCATCTCCAACAGCCTGCACCTGTCTTCAACAGATGTGGGACAGAGGGCAGAAAACATCCTGTAGAAAGCACAGCTCCACAATACAGTCCGTTCAGCAGTTTCAAGAAGGCTCCACACCCATTTGCACTACGCAGATGACCCTGAGGACAGTTAAACCTCCAAGTGGCCTCAGCGACTCTCCCAAAAAATGCAAATGACCAGCTGTCTGCTAGGAATATAAATCCTTCCATTCCCCATCATCCAGTCAGAGCTAAAAAAGCTACTTGGATGAGAAGTGAAATGTCTTCAAAGAAAACAAGAAAGTACAGTTGCCTCTTAAAAATGCACCTTTGGGGGGCCTTGTTTGACTTTAGCAACCTTTTGTTATATTAAATATTTCCCTGATGTTTCTTTCAGAATGCATCTTTTGGTTTCTTTGTTCTCATTTAGTTTCCATTTTATAGCTTTTGTCTGAAACCTTACAGTTAATTTTCCAGTCTATGCATGAGTTATGTTTCTTACCTTATCTGCTCTGTTACAGAGATTCTGCAGTCTAGCACTTGGCCTACTGTACCAGGGATATATAATAATTTGATAACTGGGAGCCATGCTTTATAATGGGGAAAAGGTGAATAGTGGCTAGAGTTATGGAGCCAATATGCCATTAGATGGGCCATGTGGGATGGGAAAAAACTGTACAGATATTTCATAGCTCTACACCACTGAAAACTAGTAACACAGTAATGAATATGGAAACTTCAAAACAGGAATTGTAATATTTGGTAGGAATGAAGAATACAGACATCACAAGCATAACAAAACTAGGGGCACCCTATGATTCCTGAGTGAAAGCTGTTCGGAAAGGACAGGGATAAGCACAGAAGGAAAGGAGATACAGTCCGACCATCAGAAGATGTGGAAGAATAGTTCGCCTTCACAGAATCATTATGGATAGCTTTAGTAGACTTAAAATCAACTTATAATAATGAGAGCCAAAAAACTGCTAGGGGTCTAAAGCTAACCAAGAATATCAGAGATGCATCCAAACAAAGAAAAATGACATATAATGGGGAACTATAATTATGAATAAATTGCAAACTCTAGTAGTGAGAGAAACCAAATTCTTAAATAGCTAAGAGACTAGATAGAGCTTGGAACCAGTCAGAAAAAAGTAACACTGAGAGGTAACACCACTCTAACAGAAACTGATAAAAAGAAAGCGAACGGAGAAGGTGACCAGTTTTTACTGTGATTTGATTTTTATTGTACATTGTTGTTTTTATGCTGTGAACTGTCCAGAGTTGATTAGAGTTGGACCGTGCCTAACTTGAGAATAAATAATGAACAATGTCCAACTGCTTCAAAGTATCTGGAAGCTATTTAAAATAGCAACATTGGAAGCCAAGTAGAAGGTATACCTTGCTGCAGAAAACAGGAAAAATTAACAAGGAAGCCCAAGAGACTAAAGGCAAAGCATTGGCAAAAAAAAGGGGGAGGGGACACACTAAGAAAGCAAAAAAAGCAAGAAATTGGTCAGCAAAGCTGTTGAACTAGTAGACTATGAATGAGATAAAAGGAAAGTTCAAGAGATGGTAGAAAAACAGAGCCATCACCATGGCTGACACAAAGCAAATATTGGTACTACCAGAATTTTCAGGGAATAAGTCTGGCCAGTTGAAGCAAACAACTGTAACAAGAAATAAGCTCTAGAACAGAATTTTTAAACTGTATTCCATAAAACCCATAGCTTCTGAGATAATTTGATGCATTTCCATGACAGACTAAGGAAACAAAACAAAAACCTTGTGAAAGGCATCCATGGCAATTTTTCTAACTTACAGGAGATAGCGCAAACCTAGTTACTGTAGGTTAAATTCAGAACACCCATCACATAGAGAGTGTTTGTGTGTGTGATGATTCATCATTTTCCTATTGATTAGGAATTCTGGGATTTTTTTCTTTTTTATAGACTCCATGGCCTGAAAATAATTGAAAAATAATTGAAAAATACTGAGCTATCATTAGGCTGGGATAGCATCATTGAAGAAAATGAGGCTTTTGAACTTCTGGCAAAAATTGTCCTTAAAGTCTCACACTCATAACCTATGATTGGAAAGTGGCCAAAACAATCCCAATTTATAAAAAGTGATCCAGCGGGGGCGGGGATTCTGGAAATTACAGGATGATTACTTAGCATACTGTCTGGGGAAACTAGCAGAAAACATAATCAAAGATAAAATTTGGTTGAACATGGAGTACTCACTCCTTGCTAAGAAAAAGCCATTATGACTTCTTACAGGGGTAGATCTGCCTCATTAAGCTGCTTAAATTGTTTGAAGGTGCCAACAAACATTTGGATGGAGTAGATCCTATTGACACAGACTGTGTACTTGGACTTTCAAAAAGCTTTTGACAAATTCCTCATCAAACATTCTTAAATCATGGGATTGCAAACATGGTTACCTGATGGACTGGGGGGCTGGCTGAACAGAAAACAGAGTAACATAACAATAAATGGGCGATTTTCACAATGGATGAAAGAAGCAAGGTCACACAAGAATCTGTTTGGGCCTCAGGGCTATTCAACTTGGTCATAAATGATTTCAAGTCAGGAAAATCCAATGAGGTAATAAAATTAAAGTGGTAAAAACACAAAGCGCTCCAAAGAAATCTCTCCGAACTTGGTGACTGGGCCACTACATGGCAAATACAATACAATGTCAGCAAGTATAAAATAAAGCACACTGGAGATAGGAATTCATGTCTCACTTATAGTAAGACAGGAAGTAAACTACTTGAAGAGTTGGCACTATTTTGTGAGATCTTGGATTATTGAAGATAGTTCAATGAAATTAACTACACAGCATGCAGCAATTACAAATACATTTCAGGACAGTTCTCCACTTACAACAATTGACCAGAAATTTCCATTGCTAAGCAGGACAGTTAAATGAGTTGCACCCCATTTTATGAACTTTTTTTGTCACAGTTGGTGAATAATTGCAATTGTTAAATGAATCATTTGGTTGTTAAGTGACTCAGGCTTCTCCAACTGACTTTGTTGGAAACCAGCTGGGAAGGTTACAAATGGTAATCACATGACCCTGGGACAATACAACTGTCATAAATACATGCCAGTTGTCAAGCACCCAAATTTTGATCTTAACCATGGGGATGCTGCATCAGTCATAAGTGTGCAAAATGGTTATAAGTCACTTTTTTGAATAGTCACTAAATGAACAGTTTTAACTAGAGCAGGGGTGTCAAACTCAATTTCATTGAGGGCCGCATAAGCATTGAGGTTGCCCTTGGGGGGGCGGGGGTGTATGGCCAGGGTGGGTGCAGCCTACTGGATGGGCAAGGATGGAGTGGGTGTGGCCTACTGGGTGGGCATGGCCAGCTCTACATCGTTCATGTCAAGGGTGCCTGTGGGGGCCTGGGCAGGAGTGGGACAGATCTGGGGGTCTCTGGCAGAAGGGGGTGGGACCAGGGCAAGTGCCAAGGCATGGTCCACTGGAGGAATCTTACTGTTCCTCTCAGGCCATGCGGGGGGGGGGGCTGGATGGTGGCGCGGGCTGCCTGGAGCCCTGGGCAGCAGAGGTCAAACGCCCAGCCTGACCCTCAAGCACCTGCGGCACCAAGCCCAGCCCCACTTCCCCAAGGGGGCGTCCAGCTGCACTTACCTCCTCCTCAAAGCTGCTGCTGCTGTGCTTGCTCTCCTTAGCCAGGTTGCTCATGATGGGTACGAGGGTAAAGTCAGAGAGAGGTCCATTCCCTCTCCATGGGAGGAGACCCGGCTTTGTATCCAAAGCTTCCTTAGCAATAGGATGAGAGACCCCAGGATAGGTCAAGAGGAGGGGGCAAGGGGATGGTGAAAGGGCAGCAGGGCATGACTAAGGCAGGACTTCCCTCAGACCCTCCCTCTCCTTCTTTCCTTCCTTCCTTCCTAAGTACAGAGTGGTGGGAAAATATTTGAGATGAGGGAAGGAGAAAAACAGGCAACGCAGCTGGGGAGGTGTCACCCTTTGTGAGGAATGAAGAAATGCATCTGGAAGTGGCCAGCACATGGCCTCACCTACTTCACATATCTGTCTTGGTGGGCTCTGGGGGAGGGAATGCCATGAGCAGCATGAGAGTCAACGTTACCTGCGCAATGCCGCCTAGCCCCCAGCCTGTCCGGTTTCGGCAGGCAGCAAGGCGCTCTCCTCACAGCACCAAGAGGCTGAGCCAGGCAGTGCGAATCTGAAAAGCACAATGACGCCCCCAGCCTGCCCCGTCTCAGCAGGCAGCAGGGCGCTCTCCTCACACCGCTGAGAGGCGGAGCTGGGTGGCATGAATCTGAAAACAAGCGTGAGGCCGCCCAGCCCCAAGTCTGCCTGTTTTTGGCAGGCAGTGGGGCGCTTTCCTCACAGCGCCGAGAGGTTGAGCTGGGAGGTGCAAAGCTCGCCAGCTTTGCACCTTGCTCCCTGCTGCAATTGGGCAGGCCGAGGGCTAGGCAGCATTGCACTTCTCATCAGATTCACGCCACCCAGCTCAGCTCTTGGCACTGTGAGGAGAGCGCCCTGCTGCCTGCTGAAACTAGGCAGACTGGAAGCTGGGCAGCCTCGCACTTCTTTTTGGATTTGCACTGCCCGGCTCAGCCTCTCGGCACTGTGAGAGCGCCCCACTGCTTGCCGAAACCCCTCCCCCAGAGCACATCAAGCCGGATATGTGAAGTAGGTGAGAGCCATTTGCTGGCCACTTCCAAGCAATGGTGCATTTCTTCATTCCTCACAAAAGGGTGACACCTCCCCAGCATGCACCCAGGGGGCAGGGTTGACATGGTAGGGGCTGGTTCCTCGCTGTTTCCAGATGGCCTTGTGGAGCTAAGACTGAATACGTTTCAGCATACATAGCCACCACAAAATTGTACATTGGCTCCCGACTGGCCTGGGCCAGGGCCAAGGCAGTGGGGGCCGTTCCCTCACTGTTTCCAGGATGGCTTTGTGGGCCACATGAAACCACTTCGTGGGCTGCATCCGGCTCCCGGGCCTTGTGTTTGACATGTCTGAACTAGAGGACTATCTGTAATTAAAAAAGGGATAAGCAATAAATCAGTTGATGCTGCTAAATAAGTGTATGGTACAGCCATTTTCTGGTCACAACATCTCAATAGAGATAACAATGGAATGGAGAAGGTACCATTCAAAAAAAAAAAAAAAAGCCAAGATGATCAGGAATCTTGGCCTGTATGCAGTGCCATCTGAATAGTTTGGAACAGAGAGGCAATCATCATGTATTCGAACCCCACAGATAATTATATGTACTGACAAGGAAAGACTGAGGATGCAAGTCACTGTCATGCAATTCCAAATATCTTGTACTACATATTAAGGCTTGTATGTTTTTTATTTGTATTGTGCCTTTGAATCAGTGTTTATGGAGATTCTCAATCATTTATCTAACTCTAATTTCAGTTAGAACTGAAGAAGCTTCTGGGATAAGAAGTAAAACATTTTCAAAGAAAAAAACAAGAAAGTCCAATTTCCTTTTCGAAAAGCATCTTTGGGACTTTGAATTAGTGGCAACTGCAGTTTTCTTGGGAAGATTTCAGAAGTGGTTTACCTGGTCTATAATATTTTTATAAATAACTCAAGGTGCCAAACATACAAAATACTCCTTCTCTCCTATTGTATTTTTCTCTGTTATACAATTCAATATATTTAATTAAATATAAATTAATTAAATTAAACTGAGTTTTAATTCAAGTACCATCCTTTGCACACACAAAAGTTTTGCATCCTTATTCTAGAGATGTGTTTCTCAACCTTAAGATGGACTTCAACTTCCAGAACTCTCCTCCAACAAACTGCCTAAATTTACCAAGTCTGAGAAAGAACTATTCTAGAGATTGGCCTGTATGTGGCATATGATTACATTTTCTGTCATAGTTCTAATTTCCTTTTAAGCACCTCAGGGACCCTTTTTCTCTAGAAAAATTCACTGTAAATGGTTCTATGTCTTACCAATTTTATCTCCTGTTCCCTGTTTTTAATAGCATTTTGTTTAGCTGCCCAGCTTCAATACTTCTCTAGTATTTTCTCTTACCTCCCACATTTGGTAAACCTAGCATCATTCGGTTTTACTCTTTATTTTTAGGTTAGAATAGACATGTATCACCCTCAGTTACTAATGAGTTCGCATGAGCCCATGCCAACATGACAAAGAGATGTAAATGATAGAAGTAGTGATTTAGCACATCTGGAAGACCACACATTGCCTAATTCTGAACTATGCAGTAATTGTTTCTATATAAATGATACATAAATGTATGTGCTTCATATGCTAAGGGTTAGGCATAAAATCCATTTTCTTTTATGTGAATAAGTTTACAAATATACAATGAAAACAAGGTTGTAAAGTTTCTGAACTTTAATGCTGATTTGAGCAAATTCCTCCTCCATTGTGTGCAAGTGCAATTGAGTGTGAACTAAAGAATCTTACCAATTATGCAAATTATTTCCAATCTGTATGTTGGAAATATTTATACACCTGATTAGGGAAATAATCATCCATAAATATAATCTTATGAGTCATTTTAAGCTACAAATATTCTCCTCTACTGATATATTCTTATACTGCACCCTTATAAAAGTTCTCAAGTTGTAATCATGTATATAAGTACCATCTGAATAGTTTGGAACGGAGAGGCAATCACCATGTGTTCGAACCCCACAGATAATTAATTATATGTACTGACAAGGAAAGACTGAGGATGCAAGTCATTGTCATGCAATTCCAAATATCTTGTACTACATATTAAGGTTTATATGTTTTTTATTTGTATTGTGCCTTTGAATCAGTGTTTATGGAGATTCTCAATCATTTATCTAACTCTAATTTCAGTTAGAACTGAAGAAGCTTCTGGAATAAGAAGTAAAACATTTTCAAAGAAAAAAACAAGAAAGTCCAATTTCCTTTTCGAAAAGCATCTTTGGGACTTTGAATTAGTGGCAACTGCAGTTTTCTTGGGAAGATTTCAGAAGTGGTTTACCTGGTCTGCTTCCTTGGGCTGAGATGCAGTCAGCAATGGACTTTGTTCCATTATCTGCCAAATTCTGATTCATAACCAATAAAAGATATGCTATCTTTAAATCAAAACATAGTTCTTTTTTCTTCACCGCCCACTCCACACTAAATGTCCAAGAATATGTAAGGAAACTATGCAAGAATGTGTAATTTTGAAAAGAACCTACAAATGTTGTCATTACAGTTTTTAAATTATTATGTTTAACCTCCATGTTCAGTGCTTCGGTGCACACAGTATATTGGGCTATTACAGATATCAGAAGCCATGTGTAGTCTTCTTAATACTGTTCAAATAACACATTATTTAAAATTATATAAAATTAATATAATATACAGAAAAATATACAGTGAATAGAAATTTAAAAATAACTTCTTTTTGGTAATATTTTAGTATGCCTCAAAACTTCAAAGGAAATAGTTCTATTATGAAGTTTTTCTCCTGAGATCTATGAAATGCTGCCTTGTAATAATAGCTGACGCTGAGTGAAGTAAACTGTAGTAAGCACTTTTCATAATCTTTCATTTTTTATGTAGTTAAGAGATTATATTAAGCTTCTATTGTTTATGGTACACAATTGGGTAGTAAAACAACCTGTGTACATATCTACTGAACTATAGTATTTGATATATATTAAATATAGTATGCAATATATGCTACTTTAATAAATAATCATTAATTGAAGAGCCACTCCTTCAGTTACCAACCAAGTATCTAAAGATAGAATTCCATCCAAGATACTCTCACAAAGTTCCTATCAATATTATAGAATATTTCTATTCTAAATGTCTCCACAAATCGTTAAATTGGAATACTTTGATCTCAGGCTCATAATCTCTCTTCACCATAATGATTAAACTCCAAATTAAACACTGCTTTGTTCATTAGTCTATAAGGACAGTTCTGCTGACCTCTGAAGTCATTTGTATAATACCATATTCTCAAAACACAAAGTAAACATATACTCACAGAGCTTACATTCCTTAATTCAACAACATTACCCCAGCTCAAGATACTGAAAAACACAAATGCTCCTGAAAATGCCTTTATGTTCTTTTCATATGTACTCTAGTTTCTTCATTTCATATTATTTATTAGGTATCTGTATTGAAATCTTTATTAAACTCTGTTGGTCTTTGTGCCCACAGATTATCTTGGCAACATAGAAAGGATATCAGGATGCAGAGCTTTCAAAAGATAATCAGCAACAAAGAGAAACTTCTCACACGCCTAATAATTAAAGCTAGATTCAGGCCTCTTCGAAACATCAAGCATGTCTCTTGTCATGGCATAGGACCAGTTATTTAAGTTCAAGTAATGGGCTTTGGGAACTTTGCCTTGAAAAACTGTTATCTGTGTTCCAGACTAAGCACTTATGGTAATTTCAGTGCATTGAACATTTTAGTGAACTTGTTCAGAGACTTCAGTGGTAATATTTTAGTGTGGAAATGGATGAAAATAATGTTTTCTGTCATAGTGCTATTGCCATTTCTTGGTTTAAAAAACAGTCACAAGAAAGAAGAACAATGTGGATCAGGACTGTAGCGTCTACCTGTGCTGTTTTGCACTAAATATCAAATTCTTGCCCAAAGTTGTTATGGCCGTGTATCACACTTCTGATCTGGACCATTTTTCCATACCTTCATATTGTTTTTTTGCGTCACAAAAATGTATCAACTTATAAGCATCTTAAAAGAAATATGATATAGCAAAATGTTTAGCTTGGACCCTAAGTTCAGCAGCACAGTTCAGACACGCTTATGATACAGAGGACCTACTAAAGCTCAATATTTAGAAACAGCTACAGTACACATTTTTGCTGCTCTTGGAAAATACACAGTACAGGAATCTATGTATCTTTGTCTCATATTCTAGTTACAGCTTCCCCAGCACAGCAGAATGTTTCATTAAAACTTCAAAAATCCATCTCCTTAGTCTCTCCTCTCAGTCTCCTTAAACAAAAAGAGAATATCAAAGCATTTTTATTCGGCACACCATTTTGTAGCACCATCAGTTTCTGCTATTTGCTGTAATAGAAATTCCTCATGATTGGTTTTGCTAATGCAAAATGATTTATACACCACTATGAAGGAAATCAAGGAATATCCTAAAGAATAAAACAGCAAACAGATATAAACAGATTAAGTCAACAGGAACAAGTATTCTACCTTTCAGAATCAGGCAGTGTAGAAGTTTAATAAATTATTATTAATAACCAACATGACATTAATAAGATTGACCCAAAATATAAAAATCTAACAACCCAAGTAATAAATTGACAACTACTCTTGTACTTAGGAACAAATGATTAATAATTAAGGTAAAGGACTCTTCTCCAGATAATGACTGAATCTTTATTCATTCCTACATTAGCAAACAAACCCAAAACCTCAGTATTAAACACCTGCACAGTAACACAGATCTACACATCCACTAAAATGCAAGCAGGTACAGGTTTTCAAACAGAAAAAACTGCACATCTCCCCAAAGGATTATTTGGTCTTATTGTGGTTTATAATCCTAAATAGTTTTGTTAATAGAACAATAGGTATCTCAGTTCCACATTATATAGCCCCTTCTGTCCTATTATTTAGTTGAATGGGTTTTTTTTCTTCATTAAGTCAAACACAGTATTATTTATTTTAAGTAGAACATGATCTTTGACTTTAACTAAACCTGTTTCCAACTAAGTGCACTTATCATGACAAACTCACAACCTACTACTAGGTCACAACCTACTACTACTCCTTGCCTTTTAATGATATTGCAGTCTTAATCTTTTACATTTTGGTATTTATTTAAAACATTTATATAGCCACCTATCTTAGACCAAATTCTGAGCAACTCATAACCCAAAGATATAAATAATATATACCGACAAAAAAATAAAAACAGTAAAACAAAATATTGGAAGAATTGAAAGCAAAGGATGGCAACTTTTCCAAATCACCTATCAGGCTTGCTCAACATACTGTTTTTAAGATAACTAAGGACCATAGTAATTCTCATGTCAGAAATAAAATCCAGTAACTAGCTGCACACTTTGTTATATATATTTTTATCCACATACTTCAGCATCTCCCTTTCTTTTAGTACTCGCACAAAACTTTAATTGTTCCTATAATTTTATTTCATAGAACATTAAACTTCCCTCATAATTCATCATCTATAAAGAAAGATGAACCTATTTCCATATTGCAAATCAAAAACACAGAACTACACGATTCTGATACTACTGTAGGTTTAAGCTATTGATCTCTGTCAAAAAGTAGAGAATCCTGCAGCAGAAAGATGTTTCTGTGTAGAAATAGGAGGGCCTGGTCTAAGCAAACTGTTCTGTGAATATAGACTCCGTTCATGTCAATGTTCTGCATTTACGGACCTTGCAATCTTCAATTCTCTCTTAGATCAGCAAAGGAAGCCCTTAAATTAGAGATTCTTGCTGAATGTTACTTACATGCCATTCAACAAATCAACATGGACAATTATTGTCTACAAGCACTTTCACTAAAGCTCTCTGGACTTGTTCTTCTATAGGCAGACTTCCCACTACAGGCACAGAGTCCCCTGAAGGCAAGTGAAAGAGGAAAAAGAACTAGGGCAAAATCAGAAACATTCAGAGAGGGGCCTTTAAGTTAGTATAATTGTCTTCAAGACTTCGTGGAATAAATATATGTTGTAGCAACCATAATTCAAAGACCCTGAAGACTTCTATACTATCATTAATACTTTTGCTTCCAACAGAAAAACACATGAATTTGTTTTAATTTTAACTCTTACAAGCACTAGTGTGTTAAGATTGACAGTACTTAAGAACTGGGTTAGCAGTTTCTTATACAAACTAGAGATCTATTAAATCTATTTCTAACAAGGTCGTAGTGCACAAAAGCTTCCAGCAAAAATCGTTTTTGGATTTTTTTATCTCCCTTTCACAATTCTTCAAAATAAACCAACTAAGCTATATAGTCAAAAAATATTTGTAAATAAAAATCATAGCTGCATCTGTCACTTTAGAAGAAAAAGTCCTGTGCTTTAAAAAGGTTAATTTCAAACTTATAATCAGAAAATTGGTTTTTATGCCAAATAACTGATACATAATTCTTGGCAACAGCCCTACATTTATGAAACAAGGAACAATTATTAACGTTTACTACATGAGACTTTAAAAAGTTATGAAAATGCGATATGAATATCAACATGTCACAGGCAACAGTTTAGCACATATTTCTTTTTAACACCTCTTATTTCTCTCATATACAGCTATTTGAGAAATTGTTTGCTAAGAGATTACCCTCCCCACAAAAATAATACAATAATAGGATACCAATGAATTACAAACAGAAGGAACTTACTAAGTTAAAAAGAAATTACAAAATTAGGTGCCCTTGCCCATTTAACTCATCACTCTAATACGTTTTCCCCCAAGGAGATCTAGTGCCACTTTTAGAACTTCTCCTATTCTTAGAGTAATTCTGGCATATAAAAAATAAAGTCATACAACATACAAAGAAAAATCAATGAGAATTAATTCTATATTCTCCAACTTTTGATTTTAATATACTCTAATTAATGGTTGTATGCCATCCCAAAATAAATGTAGAACTGACATGAACTACCATCTCAGTTACACAGCTATGCAGCATAAGCCTCAATGAATCTCACTGAACATAACTCTGTTGCTAAATATTGAGAAGGTTATCATGCTCACCACTCGGCTTGACTTAAAAAAGATACAAGGTAAAATATAAACATTGGGCCAAGATTGGACAAATACAGCAATGATGTATTGTTCAGGAACTGAACCATTTTCATAGATTTGGAAATATGATCTTAGAAACAACATGTACTCAGCTTTGATGTAATACTGTATTATTTCTTTAGTTTCCTATTGCCTTAATTTAATAAACATATCTATACTGGAATAAGAGGTGTTCAAATACGCACATCCTATACCTGGTATAAATTTTCCTGCAGGTCAGAAAGTTAAGATCCAAATATTTAGTAAAGTCTTCCTTCATTTTATGTTAAGTTTATAATCTTTGAAAATCTTGCATTAAATTATTTACTGAATGAGTGGAAAAATCCAGTTGTAGGGCAGTGTCAACAAATGTGCTCATAAACTTTTAGAGCCTTATATAGTATATACAAATTTAAAATGTTCCAGTTTTTATAAATTTACAAATAATTTAAATAAGTAGCTCAACTATTATGTAAGAACTGATACAAATATATGCATAGATAAAATACTTGCACGTAAGAATGAAGCCTGAAGCAATGCCAGCAAAGAGTTGCATTTTAGTTGAATGGGATTTCACTATAATCATATAATTTAAGACAATCCTGCTGTCATCCAAGTCTGATTACAGCCTCCTATGCAGTCAAGTCTCAAAAATATAAACTGCAATTAATGACTCAACATTATCCAAGGATTTTAAGAAACAAATTAAACTTTTCTCATTATATTTATTTATTACAGCCTAATGTAAGCGTAGTATCTAAAAATCATTTATCTTCAAAATACTTTCTTCATATATAACAAATTAAATAGACAAATTACAAGTGTCTATTCCAATGCATGTACCTGAACCTGGAAATTAAATGGTTTAGATTTTAAGATCTTTGTGTATGAATATATGCCTTCAAATCAGTTTTGATATCTACCTGGACAAATCCCTGAAGATTTTTGCAAGTGATTTATCACTGCCTTCTTCCTAGAGGGTGACTGGCCCAAGATCAGCCAGCTGGTTTTAGGCCTAAGGCAGGACTAGAATTGATCATCTCCTGGCTTCTAGCCTGGTTTCTTAATCACTATACCACACCGGGTCCTTTTTAAGGTCTACATGTATATACTTTATTTTATTATGTAACAAAGGCACTCATTGCTTCAGAGGGAATGTAGTTGATTTATGTTTATAACACATAATATGAGCCTAAATTCATATTATATGCTATATTGTTTAGCTGTTTACTGCTAAGCTATAACTGAGTAACATCAGTGACCTACAATCGCATGATGCTTGAAATATTAAATAATTTTCCCTTTTTTTAAAAAATGTGATATACACCAATAGTTACTGCCACAATCAACATTGTTTCTCATTTGGAAATAGCATCCAAAGCCGATAAATAGTTTCTAATAGATGAAGTTGTCCGTAAAACTAGAAAACCACCATTATTTAATCACCCCTTGCCCTTATATAACCTTTGAATAAGTTCACCCCAATGACGTACAGCTTTACTTCATTTTAATGGTCAAAAAATACCTATTTTCTTACTTGAATGTTAGAAACCTGCACAGTATATTGTATATTACTGAAATATTTGCTATGGTAATGTCCCAAACTACTGACAGCAACCAAGCCTATGAAACAAGTATCAAAAAGAGACTAAAGAACCACATTTTTATCAGTGAAAATTTCTCTATTCTATTCTCTATTCTATTTTCCAACTGGATAAAGTAGAGGCAAAACTATCATTGCTACAATGCCAACAAATTTCTCAGAAGCAAATGTAATCATTCTACTAAAATCCACCTGGGTCTAATAAATAGACATCAGTCTGGCTCATTATATGGATTAAGAGAGGCCTAGTAATGGTATTGCTTTTTAAGGACTGATAAACTGTCTAGCATTTACTCCTGCAAAACAAATGTGCTTTTTTAAATCTGCCCTGGTCTTTTCCTTCTATTCATCAAGAGATGCCAACTTCCTTTGCAGTAGTTTGTACTTTGACTTGAGATATAGAAACATGTCCATGTTCAGTGCTTCTGAAATTGTATATGCAAAGGAGGGTTCATGCCTGATTACAGGGTGCTTGTTTTTCTTATATAACTATATAACTCCCCTTCCATTGTTAAAGATTATTTTTGCAGTATGAATCCAATGTGTTGTGCTAAAGTTTTAGTTCCCTCTAAGCCAACTATAGTTTATATCTCAAATTCAGGGCTTGGATTCAGGTGCATCCTGAGCTCCATGGGCAGATTTATATCCAAGTCAGCAAGGTCTCTTTATTTTAAAGTACAAGAAAGAGTGACAAGAGGTGAGGCAGGAAATAGAAAGAAAACAGCAGAGCATATCGAGCAGTTGTTTTTCAACTGAAAGCAGAATCCCGCAGGAGAAGACATTAGCAACACTTGTAAGATGGAAACTGGGGCTGGGCTTAGTGTTAAGTTTGTGGCACTGGGCTTAATGAAAACAACGTGCGCAGCAGCTGCGGATCCCACCATCCTTGAGATTTAGTCCCCGAAGTATGCATAAGGTGTACAACCAGGATGTTATGTGAAGTTGTAGTCGGATTAACATCTCACCGAACAACGTAGCGCTTTTTAGAGCAAGCAGCAGTCCCGACAGAGTCCCGGAATGAGAGTTTAAAGATCACATACGCCGCCATGGGGGGGGCGGGGGCGGTGTAGTGAGAAGACAGAAAAACAGCCCAATAGTTCATGAGGCCTCTTCTCTTCAAATGAAGCCATATTTAAGTTTTTTTTTAAAAGGGGGGGGGGAACGACGACTTCTCAACCAACCGGCCCTCCAAGAATACACATGGCCACAAAAAGTTCATGGGAAGTTACCTTGAAACGAGATTCTCCCGACCCGTAGACTACTTGAATGTGGAGGGGAAAGAAAAAAAAAGTGTCGGCCAAGTGCTTGGCCGGTGACCCATTCAGACTCCGGGGGAACCGCGGGAGGCCAGCAAGAGATTCCCCTCTTGCTCGGAACAACCCCGGAGTCGGGAAAGGGGCAGAGAGAAAAGGGAAAGGGGAGCTTCCGCGCCCACCGCCTCGCAACTTTTCGCGACCGCACATCAGGGCGGCAAAGGCGAGAGGGAAAGAGTCAACCTGGCGCCCCCTTCCGGGCCCAGACCTTCCCCGACGCAACGCGCACCTCCCCCGGGCCGCGGGAACTTGCGCGGAGAGCGGCACCAGCGCCGCCCGCGCGCAGAGTTGGCGCTCCTACTGCAGCGGCGCGGCGGCAGCGGCGGCCACGGCGGCTCCAGCCCGGGCATCGGAGGGAAGCGCTCGCCGCTCGCTCCCCCTCCCCTGGCGCTGCGCTCCGCCTGCTTGCCTGGCGGCGGCGGCGGCGGCGGCGGCTGCTTCTGCCGCCGCCACCGCTGCTGCTACCGCCCTCCCTCGCCGTCTCCCGCATCAAACTTCAGGAGCCGAAAAAAAACCTTTCGGGCGGTCGGTCAGGCGGCAAAACGTACCCAGCATCTACACCGGACACCGCCCTTCCAACGAGGGCACGCATCCCGCGCCCGTCTTACCTAGGGGGAGTTTTTCCAGCCCTGCGCCGCTGCCGGGGCTCGGGCAAGGCTCGCCGGCGCTCCGCTCACCGCCTCATTCCAATATGGCACGGTCGGCCCAAGCGCATGCGCCCGCCGTCTCTCTCCCCGATCCCCTCCCCTCGCTTCTGGCTTTTTGGGCGCTCGCTGCACACTCCCTCGCGCTCGGACACGCGGAACCGTGGCGCCGGCCGGGGACGGGCCCCTCGGCTCCGGGCTCCTCTCCACACCCTTCCCGCCCACCCCGAGCCCCAAGCCAAAAAATAAAACTTGAGCCTCTCCTGACTTTGTGCGCCGAGAGGCGGCGCGAGCCTCCGCCCGTCGCAGCGCCACCCTGTCCCCGAGGATTTCCCGCGGGGCGCGCACCTGCCTCAAGTTATTCGGCGCGCAATTGTGAAGGTTGCGGCCCCGCCGGGCTCGAAGTGGAGAAGGGAGGAAGAACGGGAGAACGAAAAGGAGCTCAAAAAGAAAAAGCCCCCCCCTCGGCGTGCTGGAATGAAGGCAACTGGAGGGTTTGAGGGAGAAGCAGGCAGACGCTCAGTCAGCTCAGTTCTCCATCCATTGCTTGCACAGCCACGAACAACTTAAGCCTGTTTATTTCTACTGAAACCGGCTGACTCCGGTACGGATCCGCTTTAAGACCGACCAATACCCGGCCGAAAACCTGTAGTGCGCGATTGGGCCGTCTCCCTTGATTGCCAAGTTAACGTTGCTCCGAGTATTCCGACTTCCTTCCCGTCTTCTCCCCACCACCCCGTGCCCCACCCCCAATTTTGTTGGCCCAACGCTGACACCTTGGCTCATGCCGATGCCAGTTTAGCCCCAGTTTTGCTTTTTCCTCTGGTCCCGCTTCCACTTTCGCAGAGCAAGCTGCCCCCCGGATCTTGGAGTCATTGACAGCCCCCTTCTCGTCCTCCTCTCCCCCCCCCCGAAAGATGTAGGACGGAAGCGCGGCCCAAGTGCGTGCTCGCATTGGAAGGGGATGGCGGCAAAGGAGGCGGCTGCGGGCTGTGAAGGCATTGGAAAGTGAGATGAATAATCCGCCCCCCCCCCGCGCCGAAATTAAAATGAAACAAAATGCGATGGGGAAAAGGAAAGGATTGTGCAACAGAGAACCTCATGACCACGCGCCTGTGCAATCAGAGAAGAGTAATAAAAGCGAGCGAGTTTCACGCTGCTTAAAGGCGACAGGAGGCGAAAGAGGGACAGCGATTTTTGCTGCCAGCGAACTGGAGCCGTGCAAGAACCCCAATTTGGAGAAAGGGGTGGAGAATGGGATCTTATTTCGAGGACTCTCCCTCTGCATTCTTTTTTTTTTTTTTTTTTTCCCTGAACCAGCCATCGCCCATCCACACGGCTGGACTTTCGCGTTGGCACGATTTCTGCAGCTGGCGTTCGCTGTCGAACACCCCCTCCCGCCATTCTTTTTGAAAGAGGACTTGCTTCGTACGCGTTAACCCCTCTCTTAGGGTATCGGGATTATTTTAAACCTGGAGCTCATTCTGCAGGCTTACACGCCGCCTATTCCGCGCGTTGCAGACACCAGTTGACAGCACACGGAAATAACCGGTCAGCGTGCGGAAAAGTCATACGGAACTCGAGATGGTCGGTTTCGGACGGCAGCGGAGGGATGCGCCAAGAAATGTATAGACCAAACACTGCGAGATCTCCAGACGGGAAGAATGCCGGCGGAGAACGGAGGCGAATAAAAATAAATCCAGGCGAAGGAAACTGTCGCCATGCGGTTCAGCTGCGCTTTTCCAGACAGGCGGGGATCAGGTCGAGCAGCCAGGAATTCCTCCGCTTCCATTGAAAATGCTGGGCCGATTCAGCTGCTGGCGGCAGATGCAGCAAGGGGACTTTCTAGTTTTCTTTTGGTGACTGTGTAAAGAGGGGAGGGGCGACAGGCCAGGCTATCTGGGTCGTTTGATGGTCGTATATATATATATATTGTCATATATGCTTCTGAGTTGAATGCAGAAATGCTCAAATCAATTTTACTGCTCGTTTCAGATTGTGCTATTTAATCTACGTAGCACCTTCGATTGTTTACCAAAGATACTTTAAAGGGGGTGGAGGTGGTTCGGCTAGGGATATTTGATATTCTAATACTAATCCATCTGAATAACAATTTGGATTAAAAAAAAAACCGAATACACTTATGTTTTACAAGACCAACAGTTTATTGAGTCTTCCGATTCGGGTTTTTCCTTAGCATAAACAAGACCCCAAAGTCGAATGTAGGGTGTATACAAGTGACATTTTCTGCCTACAGCAAGGGAGGAAAGACAAGATGAACAACTTTAACTGAAAAAATGAAATATCTAGACCGACCACTAGGGGGTGGTCCCGCCATAGGCTTTCTAAATAGAAGTACAAAATGAAGCATCCTGGAATGTGGAATTTGTTAATGTAATATTGGAAGTATTTTTCCTCGGGACAACATCCACCCTATCCTTCCATAACCTCATGGGAATTAAATTCAGCACATGCATAATACCTTAAACTAGTTTTTAAAATTCTTACTTGAATAACAAAGATCTTCAGAGCAATCATAACCTGCAAAATTCAACAAACACCCCTCCTAGATAAAACCACAATCCCCCCCCAATGAAGAAGGGGGATTATCACATACATCTTATAAAAATAGCACTCTGTTTTTATTCCTTTTTAAAAAAAATATTTTAAAGAAACAAAAGTAATGGAAAAATTATAATAAGTGTAGTAAAATGGTAAACAAGCTTCATTATTTCTCAAAGATAGATTTATCATATTTGGATCTTCCTTGAAATTATATCACTCTCTTTCCAACTGTTTAAAAATGGATTTTCTATCAGTCCTGTCAATACATGCTGGAAAATAAAACTGAACTTTTTTAGCGAAAGTTACTTCTGAAGAAGGAATATAACTGGAATACTACTTATTTACTATGTAAATTCTTTTCTAATATAATGTGGATGGACTTGGACAGCAACAGTGTTTTGGAAAATAATAGGAAAAAATTATATTGATACATACTGCCATTAAATTTTATTTATAAAAATATGGTATGCTTCCACTGGGCAAACTTTTTTCATGTTGTTATATTGCAGATGCCCAGTTGGATTCTTTATTCTCATTTCTCTTCACTAATGATGACCAGTTTCAGCCTCTTCAATAAAAAGAACACAAAGATTCTGGAAGTGCACCAAATACTTATTTTTTTTCAGAGCTGTGAAGAGCTTATTTTGCAACAGCTGATCAGCAGAGATAATTATTTTAAGTGTCTTGTTTCTCTTAACTCTCAGGTCTTACATACACAAGATAATAGAATACCCATAGCAACTATGATCTTTAACAGAGCTTTTTGTTTGTTTTTCCACACATAGTCAATATTTTAGATTGCAAAGCAGCATGATACATCTAGTATTCTTCAAGGAAGATTTTTCAGGAGTTATTTTCAAATAGAAATAATGTTTCTTAAAAATAACTTTATGGCATGATTGCTTTGTTGGTGGACTGCATATACTATTCTGAGATCTTCACACCATTATTTGTGTAATGCTTGAGATATGGGAGAACATATTTCCCTAGCGTCACCAGTACCCAGGAGAATCTCAGCGTATGAACCCTTCATCCCTATCACTGCTTGAAAACCTATGAATGCTGAACAGGTAGGGTCATTACAGTCTGCAGTTATTCCACATGTTCACATGAATTTATTAGAAGAAGCTAGTCTCTTACAGAAGAAGCCAATGTGGTTTCTTCGACGATGCTCCAAAAGGATTACCATCTCAAGGAATAATCGTTTCAATTTTTATCATGCTGGGCACAACAGAGTACACTGAGCCCAAGGATCATAATGAAGGATGTGGCATTACATTGGCTTCTTAGTTGTACCATAGAAGTCAGCTGGGACTGACGAATGCATGGAAGTCATATATGTCAAGAATTCAGCCAGTATAATTTGGACTGCAAGATAACATCTTGATACATTATCCCCCAATCTAGCACATTCCAGATGTGTTAGGAGATTGCAATTAACAGGCAATGAGACCATCCTTTCTGTAATTATGGAAATTAAACCCGCAGCTGATCTAATTGGAGAAGGCTATTTTAGTGTAGAATAATACCACATAATGCCATAAGATTTGTAACTTGATCATTTAAATTGCTACTCTATTGGAACATCTGATTAGTGGAACAAGAAGAAGGGGCAAGCAAAGAACACCATGGCTTAATAACATTCAAACTGATAGAAAGATACAAATCCAACAACTGAAAGAAGCTATGCTTGACAGAGTAGCATGGAGAACACTTGCCTATAACATCGCCAAGAGTCGGACATGACTGAATGGTTAAAACAAAACAACTAGAACATCTGAGGCTGTGGTGCCTAGGAGATGTTCAACTGAAATATTGGACTGACAAAGACTTCCTTGCATTTTGCAGCTGCTAAGAAGAAGGCTGACTTAGTATGGTTCCATGCCCCATTTTATTCTATTATGAGGTGCTATACTGTAGTTGTCAAGCTAGAACTATCTTTATAATTGCTAGTTTCTGGTGACTGCTTTAACCATGAAGTACGCCACTACTTCTAATGCTGAAATGGAGAGACAGAAGTAGATCATCAAAGCAGTGTCTAGGGAACTGGACTGAAACTAAGAAATGCAGACTTAAGTTGATCCTCAGCCAAAGAAACTGGGTGATTTAGGGCACCTGCTACTCTTAGTTCAATCTACATTACAAGATTATTGTAAATAAATAACTACAGGACCTTCTGAAAAAAAGGTGAGATATAAATCTGAGAAGGAATAAGATATAAATAAATAGTGAAATTCAGAGAAGTCACTCCAGATGAAGGACATTGTAGCTATTCCTGCCAATTGTTGAAATAACTATGCAAATAGTGCCTGCCTACCAAGAAGTCCTGTAATGCTGATAATTTCCAACAGAAAAACCAACAAATGTTATTTATTTTATGAAAGTTAGATTATATAAAATATATAAATCTAGTCATGAATACACTATTGTATATAATACAGGATAAGCTTTTCTTCAGTATGTGACTAGGAGAAATCTAATGCATCATTTAAATGTATTTATTCAATTTGTTCCATTTTAAGACTTCTTGTTAAAGGCTTTTAATATACAGTTTGCATCTACTGCTTCACAGCGTTTTATTAAAAGTTGAGATTTTGTTTCATTTTTGAAAGACTATTGTTAGATATTGCTTTAATCATCAGTTTATTTGAAGTTAGCAGATAAGTGTGTCTTCCAACTAATTTAAACACAGACAAATGCTTCAAAGTGATTGAAGACTTTTCCACTCTGGTTCTTTGTTCCTTGTATCTAAAATGTGTATTTTTTCTGTGTGTTTTTTTTAATACAGGAAGTTGCTATAATAATGCCTCTCCCTAAAATATCTCTCTCTATGTATACCTTTATCTCTAACTATCTCTATCTCTAAGTATGCATATATCTATACCTATATATCTGTCTCTATCTTTAGTATACCTCTATATATCTATCCATAGATACAGATGCAGATAGATTATCTATATCTGCCTATATCTATATCTCCAGAATTATTCAGAACCAACAACACAGACTGAAGTTGAAGAATCGGTAATAGTTGCATATAGATCAAAGAGCTTGATGTAGACAAAAATAATACAAGTCATTTTCAATGTTCTCTCTCTCTCTCTCTCTCTCTCTTTCTCTCTCTCTCTCTCTCTCTCTCTGTGTGTGTGTGTGTGTGTGTGTGCATTCATGTGCGCGTGCATATATGTGCCTTCAAGTCAGTGTTGACTCCTGGAAACTGCCTGGATTAGTCCCTGCAGTTTTCTTGGCAAGGTTTATTTTTAAAGTGATTTGCCACTGCCCACTTCCTAGGGCTGAAAGGGGGAATGGCCCAAGGTCACCCAGCTAGTTTTGTGCCTAAGGTAGGTTTCACAATCTCCCAATTTCTACCTGAGGTCTGGGGAAAGTTATTGAGAGGATGTTGAAATGCAGCTTCAGTGGACTCTGGATGAAGGTGGATTATCTGTATCCTTTGCAGTCTAAGTTCAGGCTGGGATAGCACTGAGATAGCATAGCTTGCTTATGGCCTGGCATGTGGGTGATGCAATTGTCTTGGCTCTCCTAGATCTTTTGTGACTTTCAATATAACAACCATTGTATCCTTCTGGACCAGTTCAGGAATTGAGAGTGGAAGACAGGGTTCTCCTCCTTTCTCCATAGATGGTGTTGGTGGGTAAGGAGAGATTGAGCCTGTAGGCCCCTACCATCTGGGGTGCTTCAAGATTTGTTAACTTCCCTCTCCTCTTTAACATCTATATTACATTTCTGGGCAAAGTCATTTGATGGCACAGGGTACAGTATCATCGGTAAACTGATAACATTTTAACCCCTGGTCAGGTGAGTGAGTCTGGTTGGCAATAAACTGATTTCAACCCAACCCTGGCAAGATGGAGTTTTTGCCCATGCAGGAGTTGGTGACTTGGACCTAGAAGTGTTCAGTTTATGGGTCCTACTGTACTCATGTCTTCTACTGTACTCATGTCTCCTGCTTCTTGAACAGGTGGCAGCTGTGGCTAAGAAGCCTTTGCGTAGAACTGTCTTGAGTAGAATATCTGTTCATCCCCCCCCCAGATCAGATACTGTGGGCACATTCTAGCTTTCCTCCCTGAAGTCCACATGCCCTCTGGAATGACCTACCCCCCGACCTACGTACAGTTGCGGACCTGCGCCTTTTTCGCCGAGCCCTGAAGGCCCATCTATTCCGTGCGGCCGGCCTAGCGTAGTTCGATTATGTTTCAGTGGGGGTTTTTGTATGGGTGTGTTTTTAGAACAGGCCTGTTATTTAATTCGATTTTAGAACAGAAACTATTTATTTATTATCGTGGTTTTTAGTATCGCCTGTTCACCGCCCTGAGTCCCATAAGGGAGATAGGGCGGTATATAAATTTAATAAATAAATAAAATAAATAAATAGTGGGACCTTGGAAGGGTGCCTTTTCCATGGCTGCCCCTATTTTGTGGAATACACTTGTACCATCAATACAACAGGCCCCTCCACCTTTCTAGTCTTTTGGAAGCCCATTAAGACCTGGCTTTTTATAGAGGTGCTGGAATAGAATTGTATAGGTAGATAGTATGGAAAAATACCATCTGTGAAGAATTGCAAGGGAACATTTAAGGCATAGGGTTTTTGTTTTATTGTTTTACAGTTTTTATTCTCTTACAATTTTCTTATTTAATGGTTTTATTGTTGCTGTGAGCCACCCAGAGCTGCTTAAGGTGGACAGCCATAGATGTTATTTATGTTTTATTTTTACCCCATCTTTATTATTTGTATAAATAACTAAAGGTGGCAAATTTACCTAATATCCCTTCCTTCTCCTATTTCCGCCACAACAACAACATTGTCAAGTGGGTTGGGCTGAGAGAAAGTGATTGGCCCAAAGTCACCCAACCAGTTTTTCGTGCCACAGGCAAGACTAGAACTCATTTACATAAATCTAAATAAATAAATAAATAGTCTTTCCTTTACAAAATAAGTTTTTTTTTCTCCTTCTCCCAGCTCATAATATCTTCCTATCTGCACATCTACCAATTTTTCCATGTACAAAATCACTTCCACTTTCAAATCAATTCTGCAAAAAAAACCCTGCAACCAACAGTTAATTTAAAGTAATCTAAGTAAGAGTACTGGCGCATAGAAAATTCTAGATATCGATTTTTCACATGGCTGGATTTGATACACACCATGGGGAAAATGAGTAGTATAAATATGGAGATCTAAAGCATTTCCTTATTTGCTTGTTTGTTAGATTTCCGTCTCACCGAAAACAGTGAGATAATTCATCAGAGAGACGAGCAATTTTTTTTGGTCAAGAGCGCAATTCAGTCTTGCGTGATCAGGAAAAGAGGATGGGGAATCAGAAGGTATCATCTATTGATTGAAACTAGCATGATGTCTGTATACTACGCTCTAGTCTAAACTATAAATTTCCCTGTGTGAACCATAATTTGCCTGGATCATTTATTTAGTTATTTATTTCATTTATTAAATTTGTTTGCCACCCATCTCACTGCTCATCCTCCTTACTGCCAACGTAAAGCCATATTTTCTGCATGTCAATATGCATCTTATCTCCATCAGGAAAGAAAGTGCACACCAATTACTTTTGATCAGATTTAACATATGCTACTTTGGGGAAGTAATTTTGGCTTTTTGAAAGAAGTGAGCAAGCAACCATAATGCAACTGCAATCTGGTGAAAATGTGTATTCTAGTTTAATATTTTATTTGAAACCTATCTAAAAAAGAGTGGGTTCTCTTCAGCTGTGAAATGGGCAGCTCTCTTTTCAATCAGAATATTTTTGGGATCCAAAATCAAAAATAAGATCACACCCTGGCTTTGCTCCAATCTTCTGAAGAAATATCCACCCACTAAAATAACGTCACCCAAATGTTGTTCCTAAGAAGCTTTGGGACTGTACATATTCCAATCTCAGGGATTCTTGGCCTTTCATTAAAACAGGACTTTCCAGATACATTGATATATAAGCCAATATCTGTAGGCCAAAATGGATGTGAATTCTGAGAATTCCAGTCCAGACGGCTGTAGTAGCATTATCATGGTCTGAAGTTGGAGCTCTGGTTGGACGATATCATAAACTGGGAGTAGTTAACACCACGTAGAAATAAGGAATAAGATTAGGATGTGGAAAAGCAATACTCTTAACTCTGAACGAGTGCCTGGTCCTCATGGACCAGATCAATGTTAAAATAGTAGGCAATTCCTATCACATCCAAGATTAGGAAAATCAGCCAGATGGATTGCAATTATATTTCTAGTTAATAGCTAAGAGGAATTTCAGTCTGAACAGTCTGCTATGGAAGATGCCTCCTCCACTGACATTTCTTTTTCTTTCTTTCTTCCTTCCTCTATAGCTTGGGATGCTTACGCATTCTGCAAGCTTGCTGGTTTATTGCTTTGAGCAGCAGCATTATATAACAAAGCCATGCACAGTGTAATGTGGTATAGATAGCATCAAGCTCCAAGAATCTTGCTTTAATAGCCTACTTATTTAGTCCTAGGCCAGCATGCTGAACAGCAACAAGAGGTTTGGCTGCAGTTAAAAAGAGAGAAATCCTCGCTCTCCTCTGAATTTGGATTTTGTCTCTGGAAACATACCAAGCAGAATTTTGATGACCTGAGAGTTGCAGCTGGGGTCATGCATGCAAGCATGTTGTTACTTATCATATGTAGAGCGGTTCAAAATGGTGACTGTGTGCAGTGGAGATACAGGAAGGATGTTAAATTGTTGTTGCACGTACAGTGTGTGAGCAGTAGAGTACAGGCAGTGATTGTGCTGCAGAATAAGCAGCTCCAAGGGAGGAGCAACTGGCACAGCATAACCATTGTCTTCAATAGCACATATTATTTTGATCCTTCAGCAGATACCTAAGCATGATTGCTCCCACTTTGAGGTCTGGCTAAAGCAGCAGCTGGACATGTATCAAGGAACATATGGGTCATTTTCACTTATGGTAACACAATAAGGTGCAGTCAGATTTGATGCTCATGATTTTATTTCTGCCATCATGACTGCAAAGTTAGATTTGTAATGGGACTCAAATTCTCCATCTTTGGTCGCCTTGCACAGCTGAATAATAATCTCACTCCCCCCCTTCTTTTATTTTAAAATGAAAACAAAACAAGCTAATTAGGTAGCTTCTTCCTGTTTAAAATATTTCTTTACTGCTGCATATATAAAGGAAGCAATGTAAAATGTTATTACAAATAGTAATAAATAGATACACAATAGAACAGACACAAGAAAGACCAAGAATAGAACCATTTTAATCACACTCACAGATGTATTGTATCCTGTGCAAATTATTTAAAATAAGTGTGTAAAGGACTGCCACTTTCTTAAGTCAAAAGTCATTATAAAATGGATTTAATAGAAATAAAGAATAAACTGAACTCAAAATAAAATAAAGATATTGATTCATAAATAATAGTCTGGTATGTGAACAAACATCAATCCACAATCAATTATGAATGAGAAACTCAGATTGTATAGATCTAAATGAAAATGATCCTATAATTTTGGTATGCTGTTTTTATTCTTTTTAAAAAATATATTGTTAGCTGTCCAGATTCATGCAACCGAGGTGGGCAGTCAAATAATTAATTCATTATTTCAATCAATCAGTGAGACAAAATGCAAGAAAAACTATTAAAAATGGCAATGTGTTTCACAACAGATGTGTACACAGTATATGTTTAATACAATGATTATTGACTTACATGAAAATAATTTACTGATATATATGCAAAAAAGTTCTACATATGCTTAAGAGCCATTGAAAGCAGCAGGTATATATAGCATTTTCATTTTTAATAGCAACCTCTTTTTTAATTTTACCAAGTTAGGAAGGTGTTTTTTTCTTTTATTCACATAAAATGGCAGATTTGACAGAGGTTCTTCATTTTCTTTTGAACATCTTTTGTAAGGCTAAATTAGCTTTAAACGCAGGGCTTTTTTTTGTCATAGAACGCCCAGAACAGAGTTCCTGCACCTTTTTTGGATGGAACCTTGTAGGGTAGGCAAGGCGGGTTGTATGACATGTGTGAGTTCCAGCACTTTTTTTTTTTTTTTTTTTTTACAAAAAAAGCACTGTTAAACAGTACATGCTTTTTCTTCTGAAAACCCTCAAAACAATACAAAACTAAAAGTCGGCTAAAATATTAATTGTATAACTAAATTAAATGGGGAGCTAATAAGAACTGTTTGTGAGTTTGAATAGTAGTCTATATAATAGTTTCCCCAAATATGGTGCCATTCATATGAACTGGATTTTAACTCCCCAAAATCACAAATGATATTTTAGCATTGCTGAGAATTGTTTAAAATATCTGGAGGGCAACTCATATTGTCTTTGTTCTATATTTTAGTTTGTAGCTTTGAGAAGTGTCTGGATTTCATATAGTTTAATAATTAATTAAAACTGAAATGAATTACAATTGCATGCACTTCTTCAGATATTAAAAAGACATTTACAATGTGTATGTGTAGAAAAAGTGATATCTGGTGCACATGTATTTGACAGCAGATAAAACTCCAGTATTTTTATATCTACATTTATATATTTCCTAACATTGAACTCAACATGGCATACATAGAGTTCTTAAGCAGCTTCCATTGATGCACTGGCATAACCTGACTCTGATTATTATAGCTTTAACAAAATGTATCCCTTCTGTGCCACTTAGTGCATTTGGACCTAACTCTATATAGGAAAATTGTGAATAGAAAATACTTTAAAATGGAATTTCATTGGCTGGAGATACACTTTCCCATGGCATCTTAGTACAGAGAAATTTCTGTTAATAATTATTCTTGACCCAAGATCTTATATAAGAGTTGTTGTTATGGCAGGAGGCAAGTCAAATAATTCAAATAGTAAAAACTTAATTTTGGATTAATTTGTGTACCAAATTTACTTGAACAGGCCTTTTAAAATGGAGTGGTAGCATACACAAATGCAGCTATAATCTCATTTACAAAAAAAAAATACTTTTCTTATAAATTAAAATGCAGGGAGGAGCTGTTTATTTAATTAGGTGGACCTTGCATTTTCTGAAATGTTATTTAGTAGTTTACAATTGCAGAAAGTCTGAGAAACTGCAGTATAGTATAATTTAGGGAAGGAAGTTCTGAATTAATTTTAATTTTTAAAAATAGCAATAGGAAATCATCATTTCTTATCACACTGAGAAAGAGCTATAGCTTCAGCCAAAAATCAATATAATGCAAACAAGATATTTGACTGAAATGTTTTGCTTATTCAAAATCCCTCTATAAAAGGTCAGGCAATGGTTAAAAAAATAGTAGTACCCTCTATGTTGACTGTCAGTTGAAAAGATTTGTATTATGAAGAGTTTAAACCAGTGCTTCCCAAACCTTGCTAAAATATCCCAAAATGACTAAACGTGGTCTTTCTTTGCATTAACCCAATACCCAATCACACCAAGGATATTAAATAAGGACTTTCTGATAAATGGTTTGGGGTAATGAAGGAAAAAGTCTGGGAAGCATTTGTTTAAACCCCCATTTTATATTTTTGTGCTCCTTTCTTGGAGTGGCAGAACATTCATGATTATTTTTATAAGATAAAGGGTTTGTTTGAAATTGAATAACTGTGTTTTTGATAGTTTGTTTATGGGCAATAGTTCAGATTGCTCAGTCATTCCTAAATGTCACAGAATTAAACTTTCAAACTGGCTTTTCATATGCAACCTATGTGTTTGAAGTGGGGGGGGGACGCAGCAGCTGAGAAGTTATTAGTCAAACTTATCTTGAGAACTGAGTCCAGTTCTGGAGATGAGACTTAAAGGGTTCAGATAAACTGAAATGGGTGCAAAGAATGGGGATAAGGATGGGCATGAGAAATTAAAGCCCATGAAGAGACTGATGTAACTGAGTAAATTTAGTTTTTTAAAAAAACTGATGGGGAATATGATAATGCTCTTTAAATACTTGAAACTTTTCAAGATTTGTTTTCCTGTTATATTCTCAGAGAACAAATTTTATGGGAAGAAATATTCCAGGAATATTAGTAAAGCCCTCTTAAAGGCAATGATGGCTTGCTTGTAGAACTAATTTCCTTTGTAGGTTGTGAGTTATGTTCAGTTAGAGGCTGAACAAAGAGTTGTTGAGAATAATTTCATCTGCATTCCTGCACAGAACAGAGAGAAGGATTCAATGGTTTAGACGCCTTTCCAGCTCTATTACCCCCATCCCCACAACACTCTTGTCAAATAATCTCAAGTCAGTCAAATTTCATTTCAAAGACCCAGTCATGCCCTAATATTAAGTAGGTCAATACTGTTAAAACCAGTCAATTGGCCCATGTTGTATTACCAATCTCCTAAGGAAAACAACTGGACAGAAAACCTGAGAACTTTCAAATGTTCTACTGCAGAGAACATTTGTTCTCTACATTGAGAACAATGAGAACTAGGAACTGTTGATCAGACCATTACCTTTCTTATGAATTTCTATTCTGTAAAATGTTGTTAAAGTGAAGTAGTATGTTTATTATAAAATAAATCAGTAAGTCTTATTTCCATTAAATGGTCTTAGGATTGTAGCTGATAGAACCACCCTGAAATATTGCTACAATCTCTACTGTTATAAACTATCACAGCATTATTAAGAATCATATTGGTAGAAGGCAGGAAAACATGTTCTTATTCCAGTTTATTAGGGAATAGGGATGGATAAATCAATAATGCTCTCTGTCTCTCTCTCTCTCTCTCTGTCAACAAACTATAATTTTCTTCTGGTGTCACATCCATTTGCAAAATCATGTACAAATTTTGTGCACATTTCTGTATGTTTCAAAGTCACTTTGCATGTTTTCAAGCATTTTCCTCAAAACATACTTTTCATATTCTATTTTCTATAATATATGCCTTTTTATAGGCCATTCTTCCTAACATTGCTTGGAGAAATGCTACTTGAAAAGCAATATGTATGAATACATAAATAAACAAGATCTTTTTGTGCACATATTTTTAATTAAGGAATGGTGAACCCAGAAAGATAATTGTTTTTCATTTTTCATATTAATTCATAAAGTGTGGATTATATTAAAATTAATATCAAATTTCTCCTCCTTCCTAACAGGAACTAAGTCAGTCTCATTAATCTTAATATGGCCAACTTCTGAATCAGCATTAAAAAACAAACCCTATACTTTGAATATTTTTCAGAAAAGAATATGTTCTTAGTGTCAGATTTAGGATAAATGTTCATTAGTGACTCTCAAGTGAAACCAAAATACACTTCTCATGGAATTGGATATTGAACTCTGTATTTGTCAAGCCGAAATAGAAAATTAGCATTATTATCATTAATCTGAGAGATTATGTTACTAAACAGTATATATGTGCCATTAAAATATTACAAGAACACAAGAATCAGTGAGAAGTTTGGAATACTCTAAGCATTGTAAAAACATCTCAGTCATATGACACTGTAAGAAGAATATGTTTTATTATAGTATAAATTTTGGCAAACAAATTTTGGCAAACAAGTCCACAAAGGCATATGCTGCAATAAGATTTGTTTTTAATGTATCTTGATCTTTTTTTATCTTTGTTTTTTGCTGCAATACACTAATATTACTAGCCTTGGAATGTATATAAATCTCAAATTGTGCACAGGAAATGACAGTCAAGTTATATATGTTATAAACCTAACCCAAATTTACTTTTGGTACAGTGATGAAAATTTCATTTCATTCACTTTCTTTTTTGTTGCCAGCGAGATCTGTGTTCTTTGAGTGATTTTGACTAACTTGTATATTCCACGTTTCATGCAACTTTAGTTATATCTAAAATATAGGCCTTTTCACAGATGGATGACACATATCACTTGTATGCATATATGAAATTGAAAATGGAAGGGGTAGCTATTTTATATGGTGTATGAACATGGGATCATCATAATTTTACCAAAATAGCTGACGTTAAAAAGTTTTGGTAAAAAATGATGGCTAATTGAGATACTTTACACAAGTGTGATTCCAATAAAAGCTAAAATGCTTCACATGCCACTGACTTTCTTAATCGACATATTCCACCTAATAATAAATTGACCTTGAAATTATTGGGATGTTTGGTCCTTCTTTTAAAAATTGTTCCTTGCACAATACCATGGCTATTAAGAAGTTTATCCCTAGTAATTTACGGCATCACCAAAACTCTAGGTCTTGTGAGTTCTGGGAGATAAGCCTTCTATTATGGGGTCTGCCCTCTAGAATGATACACCCCCAGAGACCACAATAGCTCCCACTTCAATGACATTCAGGAACTGAGGACCTAGCTATTCTCCCAGGCTTTGGAGCAAGGTGAGGCTTGAGCCCATACTGAATGGGTGCTTTTTGTTTAGACATATGTTCTTGGATTGCTTGTATTTTTTTTTTGTTTGTTTTAACTGTAAGCCACACAGAGTCTCCAAATTGTAGCACCCTTATATTGCTATCTGTTTCCATGCCACGATCCTTTTTCTGTACTAGGCATAAGTATTATAAGCATTGGTATTCTGCACACCAGCCAGAAGTTAAAAAAAAAAAGGCCGTAAACAAAGCATCATTCTGGATTCTATTCAGGATCACTTACTCCAGCTTGCTGTGCTGAGCTGTGCTGCTATATTAGAGGAGGAAGAGTTGTTTAAAACCAAATGCCTCCATAATTTGTCAGATGAATAGTTAAAATGTCAGCCCTTTCAGCATGGAAGGGCATAAAGACGTCCCATCCTGATTTGGAAGAAACAAAAATCTGGGAAAAGGGGAGCAGGAGGGGGGGGAGATTGGTTCATTTCACTTGTTACATTTTGAATTAGAGAGGAAATATGGGAGGTCAAATCTAAAACAATTTCTGAGCCCAGTCATGTAGAGTTTAAAGAAATTCCTTATCACGTAGGGGAGAACAATCTTTTGGTGGCTGAAGACCATACTCAACAGTTGGGACGAACCCAGAACTGGCATGGGCAGAGGAATTATGCTAATGGGCTGGCTTCAGTTTTTTACCAGTCCACAAATGTTTATGCCACAGTAACATTTGTTTTTAACATATCTCAATGGTCATTTTTCTCTATTTTTGCTGCAATAGGCTAATGCCACTAGCCCTCTGGAATTATATACATCTGAAATTGTGCATGTGAGTGGCAAATTATACATGCTATAGATCTAACCCAAACCTGACTAGTACCTAAATGGAAGACATCCAGAGAAATTCAGGGCTATAAGTCAGACTGGGGATTTTTAAAATTTCAGACAGTTACCATTTCCATTTTATGGCCAGAGAACTACAGGGAGTTATCTAAAAAGTCCCCAGAGTTTATCTGAGCTTGAAGGTCATTTTATTTTTTTTAACCTATTTTGATTGTTTTCATGTATTTCCTGCGACGCCAAGGAAGATTCAGTCCATACACAGCCCTGAAATGCCAAGTTGCCCATCACTGCTATTTAATTTTCTCTCCCCCCCTTTCTTTCTCTTGAATGGATTCCCCCAACTTTTGAAATGTGTAAAGGTGAAAAAAAGCAAGCAAAAAATAAAGGGGACCTTGAACAAGGGCAGAGGAAAAGGTAACAGGATCAGCAAAAAGGGGACATGTCCCAATCTTCTACAAAATGCTTCAAAACAATATAAGCCGGGGCTTGTTTGTTTAACAAAAATTTCTAACCTTTAAATTATGTTGATTTTCTCCACCAATGCCTCCATCTTGTGCCTTTTAAATAAATGTATTTGAAATGGCTAAAGCATGGGAACAAAAGAGAAAGTAAACATATAATGCATATTGACTTCATGCCTCATTTATTTATGAGGGGTGTTATTTAACTGGCATCTGAATACTTCACTATAGCAAGGCTCTTTTTAATTAGAAGTGGAAAATGAAGGTTTGTTTGTGCCATTTAAAGTGTATTTAAGAAAAATGGGCTAAAGTTAAGTAATTGGATTTAGTCATCAACTCTGAAAGGTTGACTGCAAGAGGGAGCAGAAAGCAACGGGGATCCAGCAAAGGTCAAATGAAGTCTCTCTTTCAATAATGCTTCTCGACTACAGGTATCCAGCAAATAATTGGCAGTGGGAGTAGAATTGTGATTTGAGCTGCTGAAAAACAAAATCTGATGGCTAAAAAAAAAAGAAAAGGAAACGTGATTTTCAGCAATGTAATTCTTCTCCACTTGACTTCTCATGGGTAGACTTGATCTACAATCTTTTTAATCCAAAATATCTGGATTTGTGCCAGCTCAATTGTAGGGATTAAAATGAGTTGTAAACAAACTGAATGAATTGGATTATACATTAGGCTGGTAGCTATTAATGGCAAAAGGCACAAAGCGAACAGGAGTCTCCCCTTTCAGACCAAATAGAACTATGAAGAGGTTGATGTCAATGTGTTCTACCGATTTAAAGACCAAACTATACATATTGTGCAGATTTTTTTAAAAATGGAAAAAA
>NW_015388253.1:34275-59780 GCF_001527695.2 Protobothrops mucrosquamatus | reverse complement strand
CTTCTTCTTCTTCTTCTTCTTCTTCTTCTTCTTCTTCTTCTTCTTCTTCTTCTTCTTCTTCTTCTTCTTCTTCTTCTTCTTCTTCTTCTTCTTCTTCTTCTTCTTCTTCTTCTTCTTCTTCTTCTTCTAAAAATCAATCCAGTTGCTTTTAAAAAAACAAACAAAAAAACCCCCTCTTTGAGACAACTATGTCCTGGAAGACTAAGAATCTTCATAGACTTTCAGACATGGTAGTTGGCCTTCACTATGTGATCACTTTGTGATCGTATTACTATTATTTTACTATTATTTATTTTAATATTATTGTATATACTCTCTTGCCAATAACAGAGTATTCTCACTGCAGGTTTACCCAGAATCAGTATAGTTAAAAATACACAAGTTTACTCAAAATCAGCATAAAACAATTCGATACCTCTCAATAAAATATACTTAGCATTGCTTGAATCCTGAAAAATGTTATTTAAGAAAACTCACAAAAGTCCTTTGGCTTATTATTTCTAAGACAGAACTTGTCATATTTAAATACAGTATAAGAGTTTTTAATTAAAGGAAAAGGAGAGAGATTGCTATAAATATATCAGTTTGGTTGCTGATGCTGATCAAAATTAAAATTATTCAGGCTTCCACAGGTTGGGACAAGTAACAAAATGTCCAAAATCTCTTCTATTGGTAGAACAAAATGTGTGTTGTGATACCAGAGAACAAACCATGTGACTCATGTATTTCCTCTGATGTTTGGAGGCAAATACAAAAAAAAATCAAGGTTTGCACTATGACCTAAGCATTTCACTTTTTCATCCCCACAGTTAGTGGCAGATGCTTTAGAGTTTTTGCATACTGCATGTGTTTTATATGGCACAGTAACCTAACTCTAAATCAGGTGGAAAACCTGTAGATGTCTTTGGCAGCATGACTGGATGCACTCTCCCAATACTAGTTTCTTGCATTTGAAAAGCTTGTATATAAGTCAGGTTGGAAACTTTCTCAATAGACCAAAATATTCTATTAGTATTCTCTGTGAGGCAGACTCTAAAATATAATATGTAATGAAGTACTTGAATAATTATAATAGATGAAGTGCTCAGCTTTGACCTATAAAAACAGTAGCAAACCCACAGCATTCAAGTTTCACTTGAATAACAAAATGAATTTGTTTCATCTCTGTAACTGTCCTCAAGGTTCCATAACCTTTTTGATCATAATCCTGCATCTGTTAATTTGGAGTAAACCCTATTGAACTGCTGGCCAAATGGTAAAGAATTGGCAGTCCATTCTAACATTTCTTTCCCCAGTGAGAAGAAAACAGGAATATAACCTAAGCCTAAATGAACCAATCCATTCTGTCAGAATATTGCATGTAACATACATTGCATGTATGTTTTATGACTTGAACATTTTAAAGAGTTGATGCAGAAATGTTAAAACATAGTTCAGCATGTCTTATCACATTTTCATATGTGCATGGTATCAGTGCAATAAAAGAGACTAAATATCAGTTTGCTGAGATGAAAATGAGAATTAACTTAAAAATAGTTTGGGATAATTGTAGTCATTTAAGATGTTTTTTCCCCATGTTCCCATTTTAAAACACTGTTTTATTGGCATGTGTTATACCTTTCAGAATGAAAGCAAGGATGTTACCATCTAAACTTTGATATAAGGGAAATAGTAGAAGAAAAGAGGAAGGAGAGAATGGGAGGCATGAAAAAAAGGAAATCAACAAACAGGTTTGTATTTCTGTGGTCATAAAATGAAGAAGTACAGTAGACTGACTATCAACATGATATGCTTAAGAAAAGGAGTCAAGGACAACTCCAAGGCTTTGTCCCTGGTCAGAAAAGTTGTGGCATCCACTAATGCTTTTCTTGGTGCTTACAAGTTTTTGCTTCACTCGTATTTTTTCCTTCATAGTCTATTTTAATGAAAAACAATCAAGTTAGAAACTAGCACATTGCTAAGCAAACCAGCAACTTCAAAAACATTTTTTTAAATCAACAAGCATATACCAAGAAATGATCTTTTTTTAAACAAATGATAAATAATAGCTGTCTAGAGAGCCCACTATCTTGTTTGGAAATGTACTGCTGATAAAATTGATGCTTTGTGCCTGGCCACGTACATCATGGTAGCTATTTTGTGGGGGTGTCCAAAATACGCTCATAACATTTCAAATGTGCCCATTGTTCCAAAACGGCAGGAACATTTGGTTAAATGTTAATACAATCAATGGAAAATATAGTAGCTGGTATGCTACTGTATATATTCCTCCCACTTTCGTTCTCAGAAAAGTAAATAAGCATAATGATATAGCAAGAACCAATTAAATAGGAGATAATTGGCTAATGCAGGGAATCTGTGGCCTTGGAAGGAGAAGAATGGGGCTTTGCTAGTACCAAAATAAAATCAGTAAATCAAATGTAAATTACTGAACTCTATTTTCTGCACAGTAATGCACTACAAAGTGCTCGTCAGATAGTTCTGAGTGACCTGGCCTCTTCTCTCCTCCATTTGTACAGAAATAGAAGGTTGTTGCTTTTTGAAATTGTTAATGTTTCAGTGAGGAATGTCATCGCATCACTACAATAGTTCATCTGCTTATTTAAAGAAAGGTTTAACATTTAATTTCACTGAGCTATAAAACCAGCAAAAATATCTTCTGGGAATGAAAGTGGAGGGTTTGAACATTTCCAAAGAAGGTCAGGTTAAAATAAATGATTTTTAAGAGATATTTTTTATATTTATGATTTTAATTGTAAGCTGTCCAGAGTCACTTTCCAGAGTGAGTTGGGGGCATATAAATTTAATAAATAAATAAAATTCATTAGTCTCTAATTCTTGAGAGAAGATACCTTAAATTTACTGGTTGAATGATGTGACATTTGTGGCTTGAATTCCAGATTTAAGGAAAATGGCAGAGTACCTATCTTTTTTTTAAAAAAAGATGTTAAACAAAGATAGATACTCTGCCATTTTATTTAGCCTTCTTATTTGACAAATTCATTTTCAGATGCACAGGTATTAGAGCAAAATATATTTTCTTTCACAGTTCTTATATTGTGAAAGAAGTCATGGGAACATCTTGCGAACATTATCCATGCACTGTGTGTTGTAATTACTTTGCTATTTCTTAAGCCATTTTGCTTTTAGGTTGGATCCAGATGACCCACAGGTGGGCGCAAATAACTTGGATGCTTTTGACTAAAAAGTTTGAGAAACAAACAGGTTCTACTTTCTTTACAGGGCAATTTGAGATAGCTTCATGAAGATTTTGATAGCTGCAGATGAACCAGTGGCTAATTGGGCAAGCCAAAACTCCTACAAATGTTTATTTGTTGGACTTACACATGCATAACTGAAAGAAAATAAAAAGATTATTGTAGTGGGATTATTAGGGATACAGTGATAATAGTAGGGTGAAAGTGGAATTGATTTACAGTGTATACTTCAGATCATGCAGAGTAATTGCCCCTTAATGCCTTTTAATCAACCCGACTTTCAGAACGGTCTGTCTGAGTGACAGGCCTTCTGCTAGTATTGTATAAACATAATACTCAGAAGCATAGTACTTAAGGAGGAAAGTCTATATTTTTCTGGCAGTTAATGATAAGCTGAAAAGATACTGGTGTATCAGAGGAAAGAGATCAGTATGGGGCTCTTGTATACGTTCCAGGAATATGTTGAAAATCTAAAATAAAATTACTTGGACATTTCGGGGGGAAAGCACAGTACACACTATTTTAAAAGAACAAATGTTCTGCCTTTAAGCCAAAACATATTAAGTCTTCTTCTTAACATCCTGTTCGTCTTTTGAATCTATTTGAATATTTTATCCATTGCTTTCCACATTCTTTTTATAAAATTACAATGCTTAACTAAATTGGCACAGTACTAATAGGCTTTTGTAAAAAAAACAAAACTCTTTTTGACAAGATAGTGTAAAATGATATTAGAAAATAAGCTTTTTCTTTTTTGCAAAAGAAGATATTTAATCACACTATTCAATGACATACTCATCTGTAATAACACACTCCAGTGATTTGATTAGCATCAGAGAAACACACTATTTGTTTGGTGAATGCATAAGATACAATTCTCACAATTTGCAAAGAATATGGTGATTTTAGGCAGACGTATCTGTCCTCATTGTGACATTATTTTCAGTATCAAAGGCAATAAGAGAACAAGCCTGCTTGTCTACTAAATAATAATATATACAATTTATTTTTTCCTTTCTCGAACAGCAACAATTGGATGGTTTAGGGCATTGACTTCTGCAACCCAATGTTTTGTATAGACTTTGGCCTGGGAATCATTGAGGTAGGTAAGGTCTTGGTTTTATACAACTTCCTATGCTCTGTATAGTAATGAGCAACAATTGACAACAATTACAGTCCCATCTGGATGTCCTAACTTTGCCTGTGAGTTTATGTATTTCGCTAGCTACAAGTGAAAGGTGAAGGCAGAATAATGAATACAGCAAGGAAGAAATATTTCCAAAACTATTTTAAAATATATTATAGAAAGTCCAAAGAGTTTCTGAAAAGCCTTTCCTGTACATATATCAATCATCATGGAGGACACCTGACTATTATTATAACAGCATTTTGTTACATTTTGCCCTTTTCACACAATGAATATCTTCCTACTATTGATGGTAGATGTGTCCCACAGTATCAATTGAATTCTGAGATATTGTTAATGTCAGAATAGACAGTGCTGTGGCACACAATTAATCTCTATTTTTCAACGTTCTGCTTTTGATTTAATAGAAATTGCTTTTGATTTTGGTTTTCAAAGGACAAGATTATTGGGGTGACATTTTTTGGGGGATGGGTGAAGAGATCTTTTGCTTATTAGTGCAGAGAAAGCTGAAAGCTCTGGTCTTTGCACAATTATCTCTTCAGCGTTAAAGAGTTCATTTCCATAAAGAAGCTCTATGATACTTTTTCAGATCAGGAAACATAGGAAGCCTGAGAGACTGTGAAGGATTGGGGAACTGTAATGACATAATAACCCTCTGTAAATTCTACACAATTTGTGCTATAGCCCATTGACTGTACCTTTCAGTTTGCACACTAAAGTATAATTTTCTTACTTTAAACCATATTATAAGAAGAGAACCAACCACAGATCTTCTATGTGTCATCTTGTTTGACCAATAATAATAATTGACTTTTCACATAATTAATTTAATAACCATTCCATGGTCTTGCATTGTTAAGCCTTAGTTGTGCCATCAAGTAGGGGAGCCCTGAATTAAATATTTCTTCATGGGAGAGGGGTATTAATAAATAAAAAAGGCTAGAATAACAAGAAAATCAGTCAACTGTTTTCCTTGACATTTCAGATTTCTATATTTTAGTGGAAGATCATTCCATCATCCAAGCCTCCACCTGCAATCTAAATTAGTTTCCCACTTCAACGCTTGCCATTAAAACACCTTGGATGCTGTAAAATCACATAGACTCCCATCGTGTGATACCTAGTAATTGGTTAGTTTCACTTCCTGAAAAAAGGGACATAATGTTGTGCTCCTTACTTTGTCTGTCATCTAACATTGACATAAAGGATTGATAAAGGATTGAGTCTGAAATGGTATAGGGCAGGGGTAGGCAACCTCGGCTCTTTTATGACTCATGGACTTCAACTCCCAGAATTCCTGAGTCAGCAGGGAGTTGGACTAGAACAGGGGTGTCAAACTGCCGGCCCACGGGCCGGTTTCATCATACCGAAGCCACGCCCATCCCATTGCCGGCAATGCAAAAAGAGTCATGATATGTTGCGACATGTCACATGACGTGGCGAGTTTGACACCCGTGGACTAGAAGACTTCCAAGGTCCTTTCCAACTCTTGTTATTTTGTTATTCCGAGCTACAAACAGTTTAAACCTGAGGTGTCCAACCTTGGCAACTTTAAGACTTGTGGACTTCAACTCCCAGAATTCTCCAGACAGCTGGGACATTCTGGGAGTTGAAGTCCACAAGTCTTAAAATTGCCAAGGTTGGACATCCCAGTTTAAAACATCAGGATCCCAATCTGGTTAGTCAGGCTAAAGGTATCACATGGATTTTTTGTGATTTAACAGTAGCACCACAGACAAACATTTCACTAATACAACTTTCTGTAATTCTGCTTCCAGGAAAAAATATGCACCTAATGAGTTCTGCACAATAAATAAATAAAATAAAAATCTGATATACTGTATTCCTCATATGAGAGATGAATGGTATTAAAAAGTTAACTTTAAAACATGCATGTGAAACACAATTTTGACCACAAGGGGGAACCTTTACCAGGGAAAAAGACACAGAAACAGGAAAGACAAAGTAGTATCTATTTGTATGAAGCATTTTAAGATTTTCTGTAAGTTGCTGCTTAAATTTTTCAATACGAGGTTTCTCCCTTTTCTTAGCAGTTGTAACAAATATTCTAACTAGGCTGAGCGTACATTTAATCCAATCAGGCTTAGTTTTAAGTCAAGTTGCTGTAATTGTGTGGAAAACCTTCTAAATTCTAATGTTACTTACTTGGCAGTTTTGTATTTTTCAGACAAAGAAAAAAAAAGGCTATATGGAGGCTATAAAGAGTGAATTAACATTTGATTTCAATATAAATCACTGAAATTATTCTGTACATTCATAGAGTGAGTTATATTTCATGGTGTTAAAATTTAGCAGACAAAAATGGCAATGTATTATTATTGCTACTATAATTAGAAAACAGTTCTTTGTACAAAACTACCAGACAGTTTGTCTAGCCTTTTTCTAACCAATCCACTGTTTCTTTAACTAACTGGACAGATTCCTAGAATATGCTAAGCCATGCAACATGGTGTACAAATTATATTATCTGGAATCACAACGCACTAAGCCAGAGTTAAATAAGCCACATTTTACCTCAATGTATTGGGTGAACCAAGTTCATATCTTATTCTCTATCACCTACAAAGGGGTAAGAACAGGCATTAACCTCAAGTGTTAAACAGAATGCTAGAGGAATTAATGCTTCTTTTAAATTTTTTATCAAAAGCTATACAATAAATACTTCCTCATTTGTACTGACCTGGCCTCTGCAAATGAGAATTAGAAGAACAGCTAAGAAGAGTTATGGAGTTGTTTCTGCAACCAATTGTCCTCTGTGTGAAAAGATATCAGGATATCAGAATAATAGAGTTGGAAGGGACCTTAGAGAGCTTCTAGTCCAACCCCCTGCTCAAGCAGGAGACCCTTACACCATTCCAGACAAATGGTTGTCCAGTCTCTTCTTGAAAGCCTCCAGTGATTGAGCACCAGCAATGTCTGGAGACAAGCTATTCCACTGATTAATTGTTCTCACTGTCAGAACATTTCTCTTTATTTCTAGGTTGGTCCTCTCCTTGATTAATTTCCATCCATTTCTTGTAAGAGAAATGGAGGTAAAGATCTCATCTTTCTATTGTTCCTAGATGTTCTGAGAATAATTCTTCCCTCTTCCTGACTTTCTCATGATGCACGGAACTAATTATTCACAGTAAACTAACTTCAGTGGTGCAAATACAAGCAGCTGGCTACTTATAAAAAGGAGTGATGCAGAATACAGGCATTCAACTCCATTTGTATTAAAAGATGCATCTTGTTGGGCCTCGGGACACATCAACAATATGCAAGGTTGTTTATAAAAGCTAGTATCTATTATAACACTGTTTTTTTAAAGCTGAGATCAACATTTTAAATTCTGATTTATTCCCTTTCAATCCTCATTTTTCTTTCTTTTTGGGGCCACATTATGATTTTTTTTTCAAAAAAATAATAAGCTGAGGTCGCTAAGGAACTTAAGCCCAGTACTGTTAAGTTACTATTAGCCACTCAGAATCCTTAACATACTATGGGATTTTTTTTTTAGAAATGTTTAAAAAGCAGTAGTCTGTATTACTGATTATACAAAATAACCTGTAATATATAAGATTGCTACAACTTTTCTAGCAAGAAACCCAGCAGCTGTATGAGATTAGGAGCAATTTTTAAGCAACAGAAAACAACAAGGAATATATTTATCACTCTGTTGAATAATCCAACCTGTTCAAGATCAGTCAGTTCAACATAAATTATAATACAGGAAAGTTCTGCTACATGGCCCAGTTGAACATTGTTGCTGCTTATTAATTATATGCCACACATTCATGATTAGTCAAATAACAATGGCATTTACATTAATTTTGGCACCTAGATTCTAAGTCTCCCAATGGGTTTGTAAAGGTCTGGGGAAAATGTGCCCTTTGATATATTTGATGACTTAATTAATTCATGCTGAATACTGCAATCATTTAGATATAAATTCAAGAGCACTTTTATCCATTTTAAAAGTTCTTCTTGGCCAGAGTACGTATAGCTTTCATTTAATTTATACATTTGTCATGTTTGTAGTTTGCTCTCAAACCATAAAGTACTGGCTTCCCTGATATAGGAGTAAACTTTGAACAGATTCAGAATAGCTTTCAGTATTAGATATTTGGACATTACTATGCTTTTCCTATCTTTTAAGGACAAGAGAAAAGCAAAAACATATTCACTGAAATAATTAACTATTAGTTAGACCATTTATTTAAACTTTATTTATTTAAAGAGAACTATCTGAAGAAAAGCTTTGCTGGGTCAGACAAAAGTTACTATATCTAAACAAGTGCCATTTTTCCCATAGTCCCCAACTTGAGACCTCTAAGAAGGTCAGAAGAGCATCATAGTAATTGGTAATGGATGAACTGTCCTATGATTACTTATTTAATTGTCTGATTGATTGATTACATGCCACCAACTTAGTTTTGACTCTTAGCAATCATACAGAGAGATTTTCTCCACAATGATCCATCCCTAACCTGATATTTCAGGTCTTTCAATGGTGTACATCAGGGCTTTTCAACCTTTTCACCCATTGTACCACTTTTAGGATATGGCAATATCCGAGTACCACCAGTTGCCTAGCAAGGTGTCAAAAACTTGATGACAAAAAAAGGAAAAAAGTGATGAAGTACAGGTAGTCCTTGACTTACAACAGTTCGCTTAGTGACTGTTCAAAGTTACAATGGCACTGAAAAAAGTGCCCCCCAAGCCACAGCCGAGCAAGACATCTGCCTGCCCACCCGGCGGCGCTCTTCCTCCTGTCTGAGGTTTTCATTGTTGTGAGCATTTCTGTTGAGGATTGGCAGCGGGGGTGGGGTGGGGGGTGTTTGGTTTTTATTTCCCCCCCATCTGCTGGGTGGTTGCAGCAGGTTTTGGTCACTTCACATGATCCTGGGACACTGTGACCGTCATAAATATGAATCTATTGCCAAGCATCTGAATGTAAATCACAAGACCCTGCAACATTCCAGCTGATCGGCACTTCTTCTGGGCTCAGCAGAAGCACCAGGATCAGTGCCACTTTCCAGCTGATTGGTGCTTCTTCTGGGCTCAGAAGCGCCAGGATCAGCGCCGAGCTCCAGCTGGAGCCTGGCGCTGATCCCGGCACTTCCACTGAGCCCTGACAGCCCTGCAGCTCCAGCCGTGTCTCGCTCAGGCTTGTGCGGTGCTGCCACCACTTCAGCTCATTCCCCTCCCCCGCTACCACTTTTCTAGGATGGTCGTTTACCACCTGCCAGGTGCCAATGTACCACAGGTTGAAAAACCTTGGTGTACATATTGCCCCTGAAAGTGAATCCATGCTGTTGGCCTTCGTCTTCTTCTCTTTCCTTCTACATTCCCCAGCATTAGAGCTCTCTCCAGAGTGCAAGGTTTTCACAAAATGTGTCCAAATCTTTGTCATGTATGTCTTGACTGGGTTAATTTGTTCAATGATCCATTTAATTGTGTTCTTAACTATATATGCTATTCTCATAGGTCTTCTCCAATACCAAAGTTTATAAGTGCCAATACTCTTTCTATCCTATTTCTTCACACTCCAATTTACTTAATTGCCAGTTCATATTTCACTATGCCATATTTCACTATGAATGTCATCAGCAAAATGATGTAAATTCGTTCTAAATCTTCAAATGATGTCACTGACTGCTTTCAGATAGACATGAAGAAGTAAGAGCCATCAGAAGATAACATTCTGCAGAGTTCCATAACAGAGATGGAACTAAGCCAAGAGTATTTTCTGTAATTGTCCAGTAAAGAAGAAAAGTGATCGCTGTAATGTGGTGCAACAACAATTAATGTAGAAGAGTCTATAGGTGCTTGATGATATTACAAAACCACAACAGAGTAGACTCAAAATCAAAGAATCAATTTGTTTCCTGAAACAGAAGTCCCCTCAAACCTCTATGATGAAAAAAGAAATCAATGATAATAAATATTCTCAGTATGATGATACTCATAACCATACAGTGAGAGATCCATCAGACTGAGAAAAAATACTTTTGGTTCAGGTATTCAGCAGTACAATAAACATTAACTCTGTTTCTCGTTGCTGAATCTGTACTTGAAATCAGACTGAAAGTGAAGCTTTTTTCCACCATCCAACATTGCCAAACAGTATTATGGATATATTCTTAAGTACTACAGTACTACCAATCATCTGATTTTTTTTAGCTCTCTAAATCATGACTTTGACTTAAGACTACTTATTCTTCTTTCTTTAAGTTTATATTATAAATTAGGAATTGATCCTATTAATCATTTTGACTAAGACTTAAAACATGAGAATTTCTTTCTACCTTCCATAAAGATATTTTCAATTTGAGAAATTTCCCATTGCTAACAATTACTAACAAAAACAACAGCAGAAAAAAATTACTCCAATGCTATTAATAATAATTTATTTAATGATGTGACAAAAGAAAGCAAAGATAATATCAGCAGTAATAGGATCTTTGGTGTAATCCCCCAAATAAATGGAGCATCCACTTGGACACCATCAACATTGACAAAATCACCATTAGTCAATTGCTTTGTTTGGAACAGCTTGCATCCAGCAACAATGCCTTTAACACCAACAAATATTAACATCTGCCTTTCCCAGGTTCTTGGGAAGGACTCGATGGGTGGATAAAAATGCCAAATCCAGTCTGAATATTTGGCTTGACTGGATGACAAACCATAATAATTTATTAAAATTATAATTTATTATATTATAATCATACAATTATAATAATCTATTCAAACTAATCCAAACTAATGCAATCAAATCCAGAATTGAAAAATCATCATGTGATTTTTTGCAGATTGTGCAAAGAAGCAGAAGAAATAGTGGATCATATATTCAGCTTATGCAAGAAGATTATTATAAACACTAACCTAACAGAGTCACCAGAATGATTCACTGGAAGATCTATAAAAACTATCATGTACCAGTAATGAAAACTTAGAATTATGGGAACTTAGTAATGGGAACTTAGAATTAAAAATGTAGTTGAAAATGAACTAGTTAATATATTGTGGCATTTCTAAATACAGACTGATAAAATCTTGGCTCATAACACACTGGATGAAATGAAGAAAGTATGGACAACTGAGGTGCAATACAAGGGGATAGTGGAACAGAAGACAAGGAATTGGAGAAGATGACAAAATATCAAGATCTGAAAATCAAAATTGAAAGTAGATATAAACCAGCTATTGAGGTCCCAGTGGTCATTGGCTTACTTGGTCCCATACCAAAAAATCTTGGATGGCATTTAGAAAATCTCCACATTGATAAAATTTCCATATGTCAGTTGCAAAAGGCCATACTGCCTGGATCTGCTCATATATTTTACTGATATATTATGACATCCTAGGTTCTTGGGAAGAACTTGGTGCACATAAAGGCCAACACTAGCTAAAGAACTGGCTGCTGCGACTTCACATTGCTATGATCAGATTATAATAATTTATTAAATGTATATGCTGCCCAACTCCCAGTGACTTTTAGTGTAAGAATGCCTAGACAATAGTGAACAAAATCCATAAATTTGTGTATGAATAACCAGATAAATAATTCAATATTGAACACAAACATGTCACAGTAGGACAGAGGTATCTCCCCACCCATTGCTCAGACAAGATTTCAACAGCATTTAAAAAATGGCATTATCATGTAGGGGGTAAGCAGTCCCTCTTAAAGCATTGGGCAACTGCACGTCTTTCATTGCTCAGCTGGGAAAGCAGACGGCAAACAACGAGCTGCCTAATTATGTGTTTTAAGTTCTCATACCGGTCTGATTCACCACAAGGGAGCCAGATAAATTAGAAAACATAATCTTCATAATAATTCACGAACACTGCAGCTCGCAAAAAGTAATATTTCAAGTAGCTGGTGAATATCGTAATACATTAAAAAAAAAAAGCTTACCACAGGTTCAGTCCTCTAATCGTTCAAAGTAAACCTACTTAGACTGTGTGATTAAAAGTGAGCAATATTTTTGTTCTGTACCTTTTCGTTCAGGAGGATCAACTGCTTTGCTCCCATCTTAGCCACCAGCCATAGCCTTTTAAATTTAGAAACCTTCTTTTAACATAGAAGTAATGAGCTTCTTTCAAGAAATCTAGTTTGCGTTGCTTTCAGAATTCATAACTTAATTCAGAAGCTAATGGTTGCTTTTTATGCAATGCCATTTGATATTACATAGAAATCTGGGAAAGCTTACCTATAAGCATATACATTCATTCTGACACACAGCACACACATAAAAAGTTACACATATACACACACAAAGAGACGGACACATTTTCGAAGTTTGCTGAACAAGTTCCTTAGACAGTGTTGCGTATGGTATTTGCTGCCAAAAATGAAGAATAGAAATAGGAATATACAATTTATTGTAAGTTAATGTTGCATAAGGATTCTTCATTAGTAAAAAATTGTTAGGACATCTTTCTGTAACATATCCTTTATTCAATGACTCTGGAAAAAAGAAACTCTGGAGGAGTGGGAGTTTTGTGCTCCAAATTGTTATCTTTGGATTACTACTCCATAAAAGTACTTCTATCCACCATATTAAGATTAAAAGAACTAGCAAGATATAATGCAAATATGCAGTGATGTTTATCAAGGAGTATCTCTGTATAAGTTGGCAGCCAAAATTCATTTTTTTTAAACCAAAGTTAGGTAAAAATGATAAGATTAGAGTTAGAGTTATATTTCTTTTTCTTTAGAGTTTAAAAATTCTATTAAAACCACACAGATAAAGCATGTGTGCTCCCTGACTGTATGACTGATAATTTTAATTCATCCCCACATTTGGCAATAGACCTTCGTTTCCCATGCCTATATTATTAGGTTGGCCTTTATATCTTAATATTTGATTTATTTTTTATTACTGAATTTTAGTACATAGAGGTGGAACAGCATCATTTTTGCCTACCATTCTACCAATGCACAACTGCCTCAGCTGATTCCTTTACACTCATCCCCTCCCAAACGTTAAAACCCACAATACCTTTTAAAAAAATATTAATGCACTTGCTCTAAGTGCCTCTTAGTGCTTTCTGTAAGGCAGGCCATTTTGTCCCTGCACAGGCTTCTCTATAGGAAATAGCCTGCAGGAGGAAAAGCAAACCTCATCATTAGTCCAGAGGTTCCCAAATTATAACCCTCTACTACAATGATAGATATATTTGTGGGGCTTCCATGAAAAAAAAAAAGAATGATGTTCCTGGGGCAGGAAATAAATATACAGTACTGCTTACTCATAAAACTCAATTTTAACTGATATATCACCTGAGTGAGTTCTTTAATAGTTTTTAGTGTCACAGCTTCCTCTGGCACTTGTGCAGGCAAAGTGGCAAGCAAAGTCCAGGAGAAACGTGGAAGCCTTCTCACCCTATCTAGGCAATGGTGAAAAAAGTAAGGTTCTACATTTAGGCAAGAAAAAGTATAGGGGGTACCTTGCTCAATAGTAGTAACTGTGAGAGGGATCTTGGAGTCCTAGTGGACAATCACTTAAATATGAGCCAGCAGTGTGCTGCAGCTGCCAAAAAAGCCAACACAGTGCTAGGCTGCATTAACAAAGGGATAGAATCAAGATCACGTGAAGTATTAATTCCACTTTACAATGCCTTGGTAAGGCCACACTTGGAATACTGCATCCAGTTTTGGTCATCACGATGTAAAAAAGATGCTGAGACTCTAGAAAAAGTACAGAGAAGAGCAACAAAAATGATTAGGGGACTGGAGGCTAAAACATATAATGAACCGTTGCTGGAATTGGGTATGTCTAGTTTAACGAAGAGAAGGACGAGGGGGGACATGATAGCAGTCTTCCAATATCTCAAGGGCTGCCACAAAGAAGAGGGAGTCAAGCTATTTTCCAAAGCGCCTGAAGGCAGGACAAGAAGCAACGGGTGGAAACTAACCAAAGAGAGAAGCAACCTAGAACTAAGGAGAAACTTCCTGACAGTTAGAACAATTAACCAGTGGAACAACCTGCCTCCAGAAGCAGTGAATGCTCCAACACTGGAAGTTTTTAAGAAGAGACTGGACAGCCATTTGTCCAAAATGGTATAGGGTTTCCTGCCTGAGCAGAGGGTTGGACTAGATGACCTCCAAGGTCCCTTCCAACTTTACCATTATTATTATTATTATTATTATTATTATTATTATTATTATTATTATTATTATTATTATTATTATTATTATTATTATTAAGTTGGTCAAGGTTTTCTTCCCCCTTCTAGATCATTTGTGACCTTCTGGGGACTCCCAGCCCTTAGTCTGAGCTCTCTTGCCATTAGTCTTTCAGCAACCACATGATAGAGGATATCCTGCCTTCTCTATCCAAGTTTCAAATCCTTCAACCTTGTAGCCATTGAGACCTGAACATCCTTTACCTTGCAGTGCAAAGTACTTTTTAAAATCTTAAGACATTTTAAGATATGCGGACTTCAGCTCCCAGAATTCCCAGCATGCTGCTTAGGGAATTCTGAGGGTTCAAGTCTAAGATAAGATAAGATGAGGTGAGGTGAGGTGAGATAAGATAAGATAAACTTTATTGTCGTTTTTTACATTGGCACACATTAAAAATGAAATTCTGTTGCTTGCTCTCAAAGTGAATTTCATACATCTTAAGATGGCCAAGATTAAAAAAAAACACTGATCTAGACTTTTAGGTTCCCTGTGAAAGAAGCTCAGACAGAAACCAGACTTTAATGCTGATTGTGGATCACAATTTTCTATCTGGAACATGTCTATGTTTTTTTTCCCTTTCCTTGGCAAATTTTAATCACATCTATCTGATAGCTCATATTCTGTTCCTCCTTTTGGATATGATGGCATTCAAGCAAAATAATGACACCTAAAATTTCTTACAACAGCTTTCACCAATTTATTATCCTTCATTTGTGTTAGATTACAGGTCCTATCATCCTCATATGTCATTTGCCCCTGATTTCATGAAAGTGGTCTTTTTCTTCCCCAAAAGAGATTTTAATAATTTTTGAAATGTGAGCAATTGTCATTTGCAAAATTCTGCACTCACATTTGCTTTCTATAGCAATAATGCTGACACAGCATGCAGGGCTTTCCAATAAATAGGATCCACACATAGGGACAAAATTAGATGCATTTTTTTTTTCTGGCACAAAGCACCGAGTCATTCTTAGAAGTCATTCATTTTAATGTTCTTTAAGTAAACCTAGCTTTCTGTGCATTTATCCTTTCATATTTAATACAATACTTTTTTATTCCATTTTCCATTTTATGCCTGTGCTGCTGCATTCTGAATCAATGCTAGCTTCCAGATGGTCTTCAAGGACAGCCCCGTGTAGAATGCATTGCAGCAATCCAAACTGCATGAGTAACTGTGAGCGCACAGCCTTCCAGTCCAGTTGGCACTCCCTCCATGGCCACTCTCTAATCTGCCTCAATGATTGATGATAGGAGGATTTCCCTGACTTGATTTCCTCTCCCACCCAACATCATCACTCCCATTAAAACCTGCAGGACAAATGTGGGTAGATGCCTGGCGCAGAGGCCTTAATCACTTCTTAAATTGCCCCGATGACAGGTTGTCAGTGCAAAACGGCTTCACACTGGTAACCTGTCATTTGACTATTTCTAAGCCTGTGTCTATCAGTCTTCTAGAAGACTGGTAGACCTGGGTCCAAAATTAGCCCAGCTGATGGATTGGTGGGGACAGAGGATAGGTGTGAGGTGAAGCAGGAAGGACTTTGTGTGACTCATTGCTTCCTACTAATTGAATGTGTTAGAGAAATAACCTCCAAGGATTGCCAGTCAGCATAGGCAAATGTTGGAGATGGCTTCTCTGACTTGTTCTGCAATTTGTAATGATTATTTTTATCCATATGAGCCAGGATACTTCCATTAAATAATGTATTTCAAACATACTATGCCTATTAAGTCCCATTGAGAGACCTTTCTAGCACAATTAAAATACTGAGAAATCTTTAAATGTCATTGTATCATACACATATAACTGAAGTGATAAAACATTGGATTAGCAAACAATATAAAATAATGATTAACTAACTTTTGCTGCTTTCCTCCCTCTGCTATTTTTAGTAATGATATGCAATCACAACATTTCAGGGGAACAGGCCTTATTTTACAGGAGTTCTGCTGATTCCATTTCATGAAAGATCAGACCCACAGTCCTCTTCCCAGTTAATTAACTGAGTGTAGGTCTCAGGCTTCGCCTTTGTGACATGAGTACAGCTGCAGGCAAATCACCTGCCAGAATGAATTATGGGTTATAATGGTTTGCACACAGACTCACCTGGAATACATTTTGATAGAAGCTTCACAAATTATCAAATACTGGTGCATCTATGCAGTGGTTTTTTTGTTTGTTTTTTTGCAAAGGACTCTGCTCTGTTGTACCTGATTGTATGAAAAACAATTATCAAAGAGAGATGAAATAAATGTTACATGAGTTGCATGTAAAATAACACTGTTTGGTCAAAGTGAGTGCTAATGTCTGCAAATGGAAAAACTGTAAATGAGATAAATATGTTTTCATAAAGTCCTTTGCTGCAGTTTTTGAGGCTGATTGGAATAATCCACAACACTCGTATAGATGTCAATGGTGAACTGCCATTAATTTTAATGGAGTGGATTATTTTAAGACTCAGTCCTACAGGTACTTGCTATAGAAATTCTGTTACAAACAAATATGCAGTCTGAAAATATTAAATACAAGATTTTAATAATTTGCTTCTCCTTCAACATTTGGTTAAATACCCTAAATCCACACATTTCACATAACTCAACACAAAATTAAATACTATCAGTATTGTTGGTCATAGTTACAACCTTATCTCCTTTAGATCACATTTATATTTGACAATCAAATTGTGCATATGTGTGGGCTAGTAAGTGAAAGAGACCTAATAAAATGAATGTCTATTTTCTCTAATATTGGTTTATGCTGGAATACAATACTACATTTTATATTAATATTATGAACATGGAAGATTCAACTTAGCTAGTTTTTTATTCAGCTTATAAGAATAAAAAGTGCTGAGACTCACTATTCATTAAAATGTAGATATTAATAAAGCCATATCAGAATATCTGTAATTCAGAACCCAGAGGAAAGGAAAATAGGTTGGCCTTGCTCCTTTACCTCCCTGCTTTTGTCAGTCAACTGCAGGAGAGCCCCATAGCCAAGGGGGAATCAGCAAATGTATGCTTCATCTCGTCTTGCATTTGGGATCGTGGGGGGGGAGGAGCCTTTTCTTTTTAATTTTGCAATGTGGAATCACAGAATCATAAAGCTGGAAGTGGCCTTTGGGTCCAACACTCTTCTCAGTGCAAGAATTAAAGCATCCCAAACAGATAGTCATCTAACCTCTATGTGAACACATCTAGTGAAGGGAGACCACAATTTGTCTAGCTAATAGGTGCCAGTGTCAAACTGGTCATTATTAGGAAGTGTTCTTTCCAGTAACATTTCATTAGAATCTGCATTCCTATAACTTCATATCATTTTTCAGTGTCCTACAGTAGTTGAGGTATAGATACATATTTACCTTCTTCTGTCTGGCATTCATTCAGGAATGTGCTTTTATTCACCCTCTTCCTCCTCTTTTCTTCCAGCCTCTCTAATTGCTTCAAGATCTGGTCACAGGACTTACTTTCTAGACTACTGGTCACCCTTGTTTCTTGGACCCTTCTTAAACCTTGAAAAATCCTTGTTTCTTGGACTATCTTTGATTCACCCTAACCCTATTCTAGTTTGTCTAATCTTCAAAGTTACATGCTAGAATTGGATTCAGTATTTGAAGTGGAGTGTGTAACCAGTGCTACCAACCCATTTTTTATGACGGATTTAATCTAATGGACTTTATTGTCATTTTGATTGCTGGGGTGGTCATAGGTGTATTCTGCCACTTCAGGCTGTTGCTAAAAGAATCTTATCTGCCAGGTGCTGGACCTCCTCCATGACCACTTTGGCTTGGATTGCAGGAAAGACTTAGACACTTGGCATCTGCAGAGGCATCTGGCAGAGTTATGACTGGCTGGCAGCTTCCATGGCGCTTAGCAAGTGTTAGATGGAATTGTTTAAGTCAATTTAAACAGGAAAAGACAGATGAGTTCTGCCACTGTATGCTGATAGTTCTGTCTCTGTTAGGTGCATAAGAGGTTTCCCATCACTTCTTCCAATAAGGGTTTCAGTCAATGCTCCCATCATGCAGTTGCCATTCCAGTGGCTACTCAGACTATTTGCCAACATATGCCATTCTTGGGGGTGAGTGCATATTTTGCTTACTCTGTTCTGGATTTGATACAGGGTACAATGATGATAATTGTTACTATGCAGAGGGCAATCACAGTTTTATATCTCCATGGCCAACTGATGATTGTTCTGGGTTTTATCAGCCTGGGGGCCAGAACTTGATTTTTTGGTAACTTTTAGCTACTAATGAGGCTGGATTAAGGCCAACAGGTACCCTAAACAGGCCAACCCTCGACAGAAGTTAACTCTTACGCCAGAGATGAAAACAAATGTGACATCTGACACCTCAAAACCAAACTTTTAAAGTTTAGTCAGTCACCATACCGAAGAGAATGTTTTATTAGCAATGCAGATTAAAGTTGAATACAGCAGATAAGGAAAATTATATAAAAAAAATAAGTAAAGCTGAGTGGGTGAGAGTTGAGGACATGACAGCTAGGGAAAAGGCCTCCTGTTCCTTTGGTACTCTAAGCATGTGCTTATTTTGCTCCATGACTCATCTGGAGCTACTATTAATATTGAAGAACGGAGCTCATTTGTTCTTTGTGCCTTTTAAAAGTTAACTGGCTATGTTAACATGGATTTAGTGCATTTTCTGAAAAGTGCTAAACTGATGTGTGGAAATGGATTGGGAGGAGATCTGGAGAGCACCCTCTGTTTCACCCTGCTCCAAGTTGATTACTCGATGAGTTGGTTAAACACTCTGTTCTAAACATCTGTCTAGAGGCACTCAACCCTGTGTTAAGAAGACCATTTTTGTTGGAAGGAGAAATAAAGCCAGAGGAGTTTCCTAAACCCTTTCATTAAGTTGGCCTACAATAAATAATGAAAGACAGCAGCACTCTACTGTGGCAGAAGAGAGTTTGGCAATAGGGGTAACATAATTTATTCCTGCAGTGGTGGATAAGATTTTAAGTTGGTTATTTGGAAGAGCCCTCGGGAACCCATAATCCTTATGTGTTTACAATCCCAATGGTTAAAATGGGCTGCAAAAAAGGAACACCATCTGGCACTGAAGAATTAAAGTTCTCTGTATCTCTTTCCTGCCATCTACTGGTCACCCATATTGACTAACTGATTCTCCAGAACTGGAGGCCACCCAACTCCAATAACTTTAGGCATCTTAACATATAAAAACAGTAAAAAAAATAGAAATAAACCTCCAAACTAGATCATCATCTGGAGGGAGCCACAGCCAACCCTTACCCTATTCTTGGAGATCAAAACAGAATCCCACCCCACCCCAAATCAGCCTTAATGCAAGGCCTGGAAAGAACTATAGTTTTCTGGTCCTGGGAAACAACAGAAGGTGAACCTCTATTCGGAGTTAGGATTAAGACTCAGGCCTTACTGGCAACATCTGCCCATTCTCATTGAATGATCCCCACCCAGTACCTAATGATGATAAAAGATGAGAGAAAAAAAGGAATCCTAATAGAGACACTAAAATTAATTGGCTGACCACCTGGACTCTAATAAATCTCTGTTTTTGCCTTTTCCTTTGGATATATAGTCTACACCATGAGACCTTCTTTGACCTTCTGGGCAGGAATCTACCCAGAGACCAATAACATTTAGAAATGCCTTTCACCACTAACTTTGACTTACTGAATTAATCCTTTTCATGGTAACCTCCAAAAGATTTTGTCTTGGTTTTCTAAAGGAAATCAGGACAAAGTGTCATCACATGTTCCCAAACTTCCTATTTTTAAACATGTTTCTTTATGCTTTTAATCATACTTAATCATACTTATTCACAACAAAACAAGGATGCAAAAATCCTGCACTTCATTAATCTTAATATATTAACTCAAATTTTGTATAGCCTATTAAGGTAATGCTTTTTTTACAATTATTGTACAAAGGGACACATGTACTGCATTTCAATCTCAGCTCCCTCTTCTTGGGAACAGAGTTTATACAGGACAGTAATTAAACAGGATTTTTTATCAATGCATTATTCTTAAAAAATTGAAAAGAGTAAAAAGATTAATCATATTGTCCTTATAATAGACCAAAATTTAACAAGTGAAAGCCATTTATCACTGAAAACGTTACAAAAACTTTCCTTCTGGAAGCCTCCCCCCCGCCTTTAAAAATTCTACTACAACACAGGGCTTTTTTTCCTCATAGAACGCCCAGAACGGAGTTCCAGCACCTTTTTGGGATGGAACCTTGTAGGGTAGGCAAGGCGGGTTGTATGACGTGTGTGAGTTCTGGCACTTTTTTTTTTTTTTTTAAGAAAAAAAGCACTGCTACAACATATGATTTTTTCACATTACAGTTAATTATAATCATCTTGATTTACAATGATATGTTAACATATCTTCAATATATCTCTAAAAGGGATCCAGTCTTGAACAGAACCACTTTATTAACAAATCCAGTAAACTAATGTATAAAATTCAGTCTAAAGCTAGTTTAGTCCTTCTGTAACAGTATGAATGAATTTTATTCAGTAATGGCTATATATTTATATTTTCACTAAATCAGCACCAAATTTACATTTGATAGATTAAGTGTCCAATAACTACAAGGAGTAGAGTTATATATAAGTGTCACAGGAGCTCAATAAATTCTGCGTCATGTTTTTGTATTTAGTTTCCTCTTTTTTTTTAGTTTCCTTTTTTAAAAGCAAAGGTGTATCTGGAGCTTCCAAAGGAGCTTGTTGCAGAAGTACTAATAAATCCTAGGCTCTAAGTTTGCTAATTCGTCTAATTTCACATGATCACACTGATGATATTACCTAGTCACGTAATGAAACATCTGCAAGCAAACAACAAAAGTCAGAGAACACCAAGGACTTCATTTATTTATTTATTTTATTTATTTATTAATTCAATTTATATCCCGCCCTTCTCCTTACCGGACTCAGGGCGGCTAACAGCCTTATAAAACCATGGTTTTTATTCATGGTTTTTATTCATGGTTGAATCCCGAGCTACAGATTCTCTTCTGTTGGTAATTCCTATTTATTTTTGCAGCTCCACCATGGGCAGTACTTCTAGCAACATAATATGAATAATTTAGATTCATTAGGATTTTTTTTCAATTAGCTTTTCAGTATTTGCCAATCTTGGGCAGCAAAATTCATCCATTTTATTTCTATTATAGAAGCAAGTATTTTCCAGTACAAACCTTTTTCATGAAAATCAAACTGACAATATTATTGGTAGGTGGAGAAGCTCAGTTATAGCCTCAAAGATATAGCTAGATAATTGCTCATGAGCAATTTCCAAGTTAAGCTAAAGAAGAAAGTTGACCAGTTTCCACAATATGATCTTCAGGATATACCCACCATTTTAACATCAGGAATCGCTTTAAAATGCCTGAACCTCATTGATACAGATGTTCCATATTGTGCAGCTCACTATTGGCTCATTCCATTGTTTTCATGTGATAATCTGATCAATGGAAAACAGGCTCCACCAATTCCTGAGGAGAAAGAAAGCATTTTTATTTGTTTAAAGTATATAGTGTAGATATATATTTAGTATATGCTAGTTAGGATTTTTTTAAACTGGGATTTTGAGAGCTCTCCTTGGGGGGGGAAGTGTTCTGAAATATGGTGTCAGAGTTTGTGATATTTTTGGTGTATCAAAGCCTATACAGATAAAATCTGATATAACCATTTCATCCGTATCCTATATAGTAGAGGTAAAATTTGTGAGGGGTATTTTGTTTTTTAATAGGCATTATTAATAGCAATAATACATTTCTGACCTTGAAATCTTGCTGTTCCCTTATCAAAGACCGGAACTGTGGGAGAACTATCAGCTGAAGGAGAGGAGATTCCAATGGGGGGTGGTGATCATAGTGGTGGTTAAAAGACATTCCAGCTTAAAAGTTCATCAATGGGGAAAAATGTTTGAAGTCAAACCCTTAGGTCTATAGCTGACTTTTCCCAAGGGAAGGCAGCCAGTCTGGCAAGATTCTTGTAAACTGGTGATCAACAATTAAGAAACCTATTAGACCAATTTATGAAGCAGTTCTGGTTGCCTAAGCCTGAAAGAAGGGTCGGAATCTTAACGGAAGCACAATAGGTGGTGGGGTGAATTAGACCTTCTCTCCTCAGCATGATCAAGGTGAACAGTTCTATGTGCAAGGCAGACCTCCAAGAGTTTTGCTCAACATACCTCTTCAGCCTCAAGGTGTGAACAGACTAGTCATATGGACAGGGAAGCTGTTTACTTGCTAAGAAGCTCTCTTGGTCAAATGTTGACTGTAATAGAGTAAGAGTGAAGGAAGCATCTGCCCCATCCATTTGGTCAAAGACACAGATTGCCTCCTCCTCTAATTGCAGCAAAATAAGCAAAGCTGTAGGCTAGCTATCCAATGAACATCTGCATAGTTTGGCCCTTTATTTGCCGACATGGGCTCTCCTATTCACAACTTCCATTATGAAGCTTTCACTAGCATCAGCTGGCTTAAATCCTCTAAAGAGTTTCCTGGCTGAGTGGAAATCTGCAGAATTGACTCTTCCCAGTTCTTCTGGATCATATTGGCTTACTGTACAATAGAAATTTTGAAGATGGCTCTTCAACAAAGGAGGAAAGGGTAGTGCTGTGTATAGTATGTGTTAAATAATGCTTTCCTCAGACAACAGAAGTTATAATTACAAAATCAGGGCTAACTTCATGGGAATTGCAATGTTGCACATGTATAAAGGGTTCCGGCATGGGGATAATTAGTTTAATATATTTCAAATGACTCTACTTTCTGTTAGGAACTATTGCAAGGCTATGAACCATACCACAAAATTTATGGGAAGAATGGTCGATGCTTCAGTTTTTTCTGTCTGCATGCCCTGCACTTTATGTAATTAGTTTCAAAAGTCAAAAAGATGCTTAGATATCCTTAAATTAATCAGAGAAAATATCTGGTAGTTGAAAAAGGCAAACCCATCCTTTCAGGAGCCTTTTGGGAACTTGTCATGATTCAAAAGGCAAATGATAGTCAAATGGGATCACCCAAAGAAGCTGATGTTTTTTTTCTACAGCATTAACTCTATAGAGTTGTGCTCTGAGCTTATCAATGAATCAGAAGATGCTGCTAGTCTAGAGATGTGCAATTGAATCATGCCCATGTTTATTTGCAGGTGATTTTCACCAGGTTCAATGGAACCCATGCCCAATAAGTGTGTCTACAACTGAAGCTCTTGAGAATCCAATTTAAACAGTAACCGAACTGAACCAATTGTGGGTAATATACTGTACTGTGTCTCATTAATAAATGAAATATACATACACATTAACCAGTGTTAAGTGAAACAACTAGCAATTTATATACATTTCCTACACATTATACTGTTCGTAAAACTGGCTCCAGTGATATATGATGTTACCATACTAATGAGTTCTGACTCATGCTTTTATAGAGAGAGTGGTTATGTTATGCTTTCAAGACAGGATGGCTGGTTGCCAGCTAGATCTCTTAATTTTCATAGCAGACTTTTATAAATTCAAAGAACCCGATCAATTACTGAAGCTGACTTTGCTGAATAGAGCCACCTGCTAAAGCAGACATTTCGTACATAGATCTATCACAATCTAGGGATTTGTATCATTGCTCTTAAATAAATGGAAATGAAATTTCTAAAAAGTCCACAACCCTGTTCTCAAGACACTTAATATTCACAGTGAGGAAGGAAGCCACACATTTATAACTTAAAAGTTAAAGCTTCTCTATCTTATATAACTTATAAAATTGCATGCCTGGCTGCTATACTGAGAAACCTCTATGATTGTTCGGTCTATTGATAACAGTATCTTACAGAAGATTGGCAATGGCTGTAACACTACTTAGATCATAAGATGGCAGGAAAATGAAGTGAGCACACCAAAAGGGAACGAGTGTTTGGATCTTGCATGTATTTGTGAGTGTGCGCACATACATGTGTCCTCCCAACGCACCATCATGAAGACACTTAGGGCTAAAATGTTTTTTTTATGATCACTGAAAGAGATTGAGCTCTGATGCCATCAGTGTGCCTATGATATAGTTTCTCTTGACCTCATGCCAAAGTGAGTGACATTTATAAAGTTGCCTGTATCACATCTAATTGCATATGGGTTAAGAAAGGTAAGGTGTAATCTGGACAAGTCGGCCAGTAGTCAAACAAGTTCTAATATTGGTATACAAAAAGTTCTGGATGGGATAGTCTTCTTCTGAAGGATTATGTTAATAGTTTCTGGATGTTTCTGGATCCAGTATTACCGTGGTGGCGAACCTATGGCACTGGTGCCAGAGGCGGCACTCAGAGCCCTCTCTGTGGGCACGCGCGCTGTCGCCCCAGTCCTAGGCCTTCAGCTGGGTTTTATAGAACCTTTTCGCTTTAGGCCTCTGCCGCCGTGTGCACAAAAAAAAGGTTCAATCAACCAATCAATTTCAATTTCTCACGGGAAAAAAAAGGTGTCGCAAAGTTGGAATTGATTGATTGAATTTTTTAGTCCCACCCAGTCTGCCATTACCACTGCAGCCATTCACCCAATGGGCCACGCCCACCCAATGGGCCACACCCACCCAATGGGCCACACCCACCCAGCACCCAATGATACATAAGTGGGTTTTGGGTTGCAGTTTGGGCACTCGGTCTCTAAAAGGTTCGCCATCACTGCAGTATTACTTCTGAAAACACAACAGGAACACATTTGCCTTGTGGTAGCTACTGTGCCATCTTCTGCCCCAGGCTAAAGAAAGCAGGTTTGGCAACTATGTTCCATGCTTAAGCTAACACCAGTTGAGATTCCTGAAACAAGCCTTGAGTAAATAATATTTGAAAACTGCAATCACGCTGATTTCAGCTATATGCTTTATAGGCATATCTCACCAGTTTTATGCAATGGCTAACTTTTATTTATTTATTTATTT
>NW_015388253.1:7519-34183 GCF_001527695.2 Protobothrops mucrosquamatus | reverse complement strand
TGCTTTACAGCATCTTCAACATGTCCTCATAACAAGAGTAAGAATATAGAATAGTCATTACTGTCTATTTATCCCTATTAGGGATGATTGTCTTCTTTGTTGAATTTTAAATTTTATTTTACTTATTTTAAATGTGCTAGTTTCTCACTTTTTAAAGACTGTGTATTCCCAGCTTAGTTTTGTTCCATGCTTTACATTTCTAATGCTCTTTTGGTGTGAAGCATGCAGAACATAGGTAGCCATGCACTGAAAATGCAGGTCAAGAAACTGACACCACACAGGGTTATGGAATGCTATTTTTGTACTGTAGGAAATGCTGACACAATCTTGAAAGCTTGTCCAAAATATTTACTGTCCTCTTTTAAGGATCATAGGTTTAAGATGGGTCTGTTCTCTTTCTGTTACTGTCTGTTTTCCCAAACTGTTTTATCTCTCCTACCTTCTTCTCAAAGCCAGGGCTAACTTCTTCTACAACCAGCAGGCAACTTGCAAAAAAATGATGTATTTTCAAAACATCTTTGACAACCTAAAAACAAATATCCAATAGAGAATGTCCGATCTGTTCTCACCCATGGAAAAGTTAGTTTTGAATCTGTTATCAAGAAAGCCTTGACCCAATTCATACTTCAAGGGAGATGTCTTTTCAGTTTTTTAAACAAATCTGAGAAGCTGAGTTGACACATTGATAGATCAAAAGTATTGATCTATTTAACATTTCTCCCAGAGTGAAGCCAAAGAAGTCAAGCAAGCAAATAGAAATTGTTCTTATTTGCATGCCCATGAAGTTTCTGATGTTTTTAAAATGTTTTGAAATTAACTCTTTTGGTCAATTTTTCTAGAGACAACCAGAAATGTGTCTTGATCAATCCCAATCTCAAGAGCAAGGAAAAGATTTTGGAGGGGATTGTTCTGTTCTGTTTAGTTTTATTAATTTGCCAGTTAGAAGGCAACTGGTTTTGTTCTTTAGCTATGTTTATGCTTGCACATAACATTGGTTACTGGATACAACAACAACAAAAAAAGCCTGTGGTGCTTCTTAACTGCACGACCAACAGTACAATCAGATTAGTGCTCAACAAATCAACCGAACTAATATTGTACCGGTAGTCTTTTCATTTATACATTTATATATGGTACAACAGAATTAAGCGCACACACAGTCCTTTGCATCGCTTGCCTCTGAAATAAAACAGAACACAATATTCAGCATCTGTCCACTCACATCAGTTCTAACTTCACCACAGCAGAGAGATTTTTTAAAAATAATAATCAATAACTCACAAAACAGATTAGTCCATGGAACTTCTTCTATCATGCGCTTATCTGCTTATTTCCTTCTGAAAATCCTACTTCTGCACCACTCTGTCCATTATAAACCTTTAGTAGTAGGGAAAGGGTTAATCTTTGTTTTTCAATTGGGTAGACTAACAGAAAGTTTGAGAAAAAAGTTTGAATTGCAAAGAACCTAATCATATGCCACAGCTTCAATATGGGAAAAAAAACTTTTTATTATTTTATAATAATAGCCAAATAAATACATTTCCATATTCCATACCCTAAATAAAGCACATATATATTGTGTTTGCCCTAATAGAAAACAACACTTAATTTAAAATAATTGCATGCAGTCTCCACCAAAAGGAATATTAGGTAGAAAAACGTATCTGCCTGCACTACCATATTCCCAGCAAATCTAAGACACCCTCCCATTTTAAAATCAAACTTCAGGCATTCTACTTGATCGATATGCCTATGTATGCCTAATAGCTTACAGCTGAAGAAAGATGATATCAACCCTTATCAGGAACATTTCCTGATAAGAGTTGATATCATGCTTCTTCCACTATAAGCCATTATAATAAAAATTTCCTGAGGCACTTGGGTGCAAACAGTATAGTTTTTTTTTTAAAAAAAAATAGCTGAATGCATAATACTAATATTGCTAGTGATATTTGGAGGAACTTCTGATAACAGGAAATGTTGACTAGTTGCAGTTTTTGGAAGCTGCTGCATTTAATCAAAATAAGAAAAGAGCTGTTGAAATTTAAGGAATTCAGAGGTTGATATTTTGGGGGGCAACTGGCTTTTGTACACTCTTGGAAGTACTTTATTGTGGGCTGTAGTTCAGGCTATTACTAAGAGACAGGTTAACCATGCTGTAGCTTTGGCTAGCGTTACATTTTTTTATGTGAGACTCCTTATTCTTGCTGTACTTAAATACCAAATATTTCTCCAGCAGAAGTTGCAATCTTATACAGTAGCAGAAACATAATCACAGAGAGCTATAGGGGACAGTATATTCCAACATCTTTTTTATTTCTTAAGACTAACCCTAAGGAATAAGCTAGCCCTAGGAAAGTTAGAATCTGGCCAAAAGCATCTAAGGCAGAACTAGTTTATTTCCACCCAGAATTTCTCAAGATAATCAGAACGAGGAGAAGACCATCTTGATTCTTTCCATTCTTGCTGCTTCTCTGTAAGCATTCACTAGTCTTAGACAAAATCTGTTGGCCATGGCAGATGTTGAATTTTTACCACCAGGAAGGGAGAGAAGAACAAAAAAGATATGGGTGACCTTGGGTACTATGTACCATGGCATGTTGGGATAGTGTCTAAAGAAGTACCATTTGTTGTAGCAAATTATCTTCAGTCACTCCCAAAACTCTCCTAGATGTCTTCCTGCAGCTCCATGTTTCAGAGCCAAGATTCCAGCTAAGGCAGGAATGGGGAGGAAAGGGTGGTGGCTCCCTTAAATTTGATGGGATGTTTTATATGGATGACACTCACAATATATGAGTTTTCATGTTGTAAGCCAGCCAGAGTCATTGGATACTATATGGGCGGCAAAGAAATGTTTATAAATGTTTATAAATAATTAATAAATAATAGAAATAAATATATGGAAGGGTTAAGCAATATTTTTCCCTTTGGGATTATTTCTGGAATTGCTTGCATTGCAATATTAATTTCATTAAAGCAATATAATATTTGGTGCTTGCTTGTGGCTTTTGAATGATATCCATTGAGTGACATCCAGTGAATGATATCCATTGGAGTCATGAAAAAATTGGAAACATGTGCTACTAAGGCAGATTCCTATACCATAATTTATGTATGTTTTTTCTATGTCAGAACTGATACGAATTTTTTTAAAGAATCTAATTAGAACTGGTGTTCCACCTCTGAGGTATGGCCATTCTCCACTCCTGGGTCAGCTAACCATCCTTACCTTGGTGAAAAATTATATATGCATGAAATTCGCTAGTACCATTATCAATTTTTATTATTATTATTATAATAATAATAATAATAATAATAATAATAATAATAATAATAATAATAATAATAATAATAATAATAATAATAATAAAGTTGGAAGGGACCTTGGAGGTCATCTAGTCCAATCCCCTGCTCAGGCAGGAAACCCTATACCATTTCAGACAAACGGCTGTCCAGTCTCTTCTTAAAAACGTCCAGTATTGGAGCATTCACCGCTTCTGGAGGCAGTTTGTTCCATTGGTTAATTGTTCTAACATCTTTGTTGCTCTTCTCTACTCTTTCTAGAGTCTCAACATCTTTTTTACATCGTGGTGACCAAAACTGGATGCAGTATTCCAAGTGTGGCCTTACTAAGGCATTGTAAAATGGTATTAATACTTCACTTGTATTTAAAACTTCTTTCACTAAGGATTGAAGGAGAGTCACCTGGTGCTGAAAAAAAATGTTGATCAAAGGTTCATAATAGCTGAAAAGCAGTTACAAGCAATTTCCAAAGGTGATTAGAAAAGTATACAAACCCAATGTCCTCCTACAGGCTCTTTTGTTTGCGCAAGACAACTATTCCTTTATCTCCTAGAGCACTAATCCAGCTGGAGACTGCTTTCTTGCAGTCTCTAGTGAGGAGCAACCATTTGGAGCACTTTGGGGCAATCTCAAATCCTTTTTGTTCCAGAGAGGAATTGTCAAAGAGTTGGTCTATTCTCTGGCTCTTCATTCTGTTGCAGTTGTCGGTTCTGCTTTTCACAGAACTGTCTTCAGTCTACCATTTCTTCTCCAGAAGTCAAAAATTCTTTGTTTTATCCTGAAATGCAGGAAGTTTCAATACATATTTTTAAAAGCTTTTTTTCTGTAATATTGGAAATTCAGAGGCACTGCATTTAGCAAATGCAGAAAAGGCCACATAATTTATGAATCATCAACATTCTTGTTTTTATTGAAAGGGGAGCAATACCAACTTTGGTTAAATAATTAAATAGTTGGGACAAGCAATGTTAAGGATGCTCACAGGGCCTGGTCAATATAGCTCAGTGATGGCAAACCTTTTAGAGAGGCGGCAATGCAGGAAGGTGAGCTGTAACGCATGCCCACCCCTCACCGCTGCTACTCTGCATCGTCCCACATGCATGTCCCGGGGATGCATGTGGGACAATGTGGGGCGGCAGCAGTGAAGGGTGGCCACGTGCCAGAGCCCGCCTTCCCCGCTGTCACCCTCACCAGTGCGAGGATGGGCGGTACAGCTTCGCTTCTGGATCTGCTGCTGTCTAGGCCTGGTGATGCAGGGATCACTGCTGCCTCCTCCTGCCCAGCCCCACGCATTGCCCAGGCACCACTGCCCCATGAGGCTGGGTAGCCGGTGTGTGAGATCCACTGCCTCATTAGGCTGCTGAGGCAAGTTTGGCTGTGGCCAGTCAGTAGCTGAGGCAGCTCCAGACACCTGGCTGCCCCTCTTCCTCCTTCTGCTTTCCTGCATGGTTGGCTGGTCAGAGCAGCAGGAGCAGCAGGAGCCACTGAGTGGACAGGGCCCACCAAGTGAGGGCTCCCTTCTGCCCGTCCCGGAGCCATCTTTGCCCACGCTGATGGGGATGCACTGTAGAAGGGAGATGGTGGCACTCTAATTCCCCCCTGCTGGCTGTCCCTCCAACCCACTGCCCCGTGCCCCTTTTATGCAATCCTACATGACTGCAGTGTGGATGAGAGGCTTGGCCGGTGGGAGGGGCAGCTTTCCTCCGTGGAGGCATCCCTGCCTCCTGCATCCCTAGCCAGACCGCTTTGCCTTCCCCCAGCCAGGACCTGATGACCCCCCACCCTCCTGCACCCACCCCACTCTGAGACTCCTGAAGCCCCCCCAACCATACCCTCCTGCTCCCCCAGCTGGGAACTCCAGCAATTTCGCAACCGGGAGCTCCTGCCTCACTCCAGCTGACCCCCTGAGCAGCCCACCCCAACCAAGGCAGAGGAAAGGCAAGGCAGAGAACTGGTTGTTAAATTATTTGAAACCTAACACTGGTCACTTCCAAAGGTCATTCATGCACTCTCCCGCCAAATCCTGGTCCTTTTATAGGTTCTCCTCTCCCTGCCTGGCTCTTGCAGCTGTTCCCAGACTCCACATGTGTGGAGAGGGGGAGGGGAGCAGCCCAGCCCCGTGTCCCTCTGTCTGGGGCGATGGCGCGCATGCTGACAGAGAGGGCTCTGAGTACCACCTCTGGCATAAGTTCGCCACCACTGATATAGCTCATGCTGCTTCCCTTCCTAGTCATAGGAGGTTCTCAAAGGAAAGTGAACATAACAACTTTTCATTCTGATTCTTTTGTGGGCCAGAGTGAACTACATGGGAAATTCCCATTAAACTGAAAATTAGGGTTAGGGTTGGGGTTAGTGTTAGTGTTAGATATGTTTAGAGTCAGAGCTGAAAAAGGGTGTTAGGGCTAAATTCTAGGCTAAATTCTCAAAGGGCCGTAGTGAAATATATGGGAAAATCCCATTGACCATGAAAATGAAAGTTGGGTTAGTGTTAAGGCTGGGGTTAGGGTTAGGGTTAGGGTTAGACCACCTTGCAGTCATAGATGAAAAACTGTGTTAGAGCTAGATTCTAGGAGGTTCTCAAAGGAAAGGGAACATAATAGCTTTTCGTTTTGACTTTTTTGTGGGCCGCAGTGAAATACATGGGAAAATCTCATTGACATTGAATATTAGGGTTAGGGCTAGGGCTAGGGCTAGGGCTAGGGTTAAGGTTAGATCTGTTTGGAGTCAATGATGAAAAGGGGTGTTAGGTCTACAGTAGATTCTAGGAGGTTCTCAAAGGAAAGGGAACATAACAGCTTTTTCTTCGGACTCTTTTATGGGCCGCAGTGAAATACATGGGAAAATCCCATTGACTCTGAATATTAGGGTTAGGGCTAGGGTCAGGATTAGATCCATTTGGAGTCAGTTCAAAAGCAGGATGTTAGGACTATATTCTAGGAGGTTCACAAACAAAAAAGAACATAAAAACCTTTCGTTCTGATTCTTTTGTGGGCCACAGTGAAATACATGGGAAAAATCCCATTGACACTGAAAATTATGGTTAGGGTTAGGGCTAGGGTTAGGGTTAGAGTTAGATCCGTTTGGAGTCAGTGATGAAAAGTGGTGTTAGGGCTAGATTGTAGGAGGTTCTCGAAGGAAAGGGAACAGAACAGCTTTTCATTCGGTCTCTTTTGTGGCCGCAGTGAAACACATGGGAAAATCCCATTGACCATGAAAATGAAAGTTGGGTTAAGGTTGGGGCTGGGATTAGAGTTAGGGTTAGATCACTTTGCAGTCATAGATGAAAAACAGGTTTAGGCCTAGATTCTAGGAGGTTCTCAAAGGAAAGAGAACATAACAACTTTTCGTTCTGACTATTTTGTGAGCCACAATGAAATACATGGGAAAATCCCATTGACCCTGAATATTAAGATTAGGGTTAGAGGATTTTCGCTGTCAGACTGTTTAACTTTCTTTAAAGTTTACTTGATGCAGAATGTGGATCCTTCTCATTTTGCATCAAGTTAAACAGTCTGGCAGCAAAAAGCTAAGGAGAGCAGAGAAAAAAACCCCAGATCCCACATAAGGTGGATTTTCGCTGCCAGTCCCCCCAGTCCCAGCCAGGATTGCATGCCTCCCTCCCATCTATACTGGGCCTGGGCGGCCATGACACCAATGAGGATCCAGCTTTCCCCGCTCGGAGTGTCCTTTTGCCTGCTGGCCCTGGGCGTGCTCTACCACCTCTAAGCAGGGCATCCTAGCTGACTGCTTCACCTCCTTCATGCTGGATGGGCCTGCAGCTCTGGGTGGCAGCATAATGGACCTGCACGAGCGGCAGGCAGCCACGGTAGGTACTGAGGTACATGAGGGGAATGCGCTCTACCTGCGGGCCAAGGGCAAGACGCTCGAAGGGGCTGAGGAGTTGACCAGTGGCGACCAGCTCTCCAACAAAAAAGAGATGGGATGGAGTAGGCATGTCCGACAGCCCACATCACGTGCTCCCCTGACTCCGTGTGCTGCTGGTGCTGCCGCAGCGCTGCTGCTGGAGGGCCAGCTCGGTATTCACAGCGGGCTATGCAGCCCCTGCTGCCAGATGCTGTCGACCCCTGTGTGCTCACTGCCTCCTGTGCATGCACTTTGGGGGTTGCTGGGCTAGGTGGGGCCGGAGCCAGGGCAGTGGGGGCCAGTCCTTTGCCATCTCCAGGGCATCCCCAGGGTGCCAACGCTGCTTGCTTGCTCACTTCCTGCCCCATTACTTACAAACACCACACACTTGCTACTCTGGCAAACTCTGCTGGGGCGACAGCGGGCGTGCCCATAGAGAGAGCTCTGAGTGCCACCTCTGGCATGCATGCCATAGATTCACCATCACTGTCATAGGCAATGACTGATGATTGGAGCTGTTTTATATCACTTCTTTACAAGCAAGTAATGCATTTCTCATCATTGTCTATCCATTGATAATTATTATCATATACAAATTCTTTCCTATCTGAGAAAGACTATCCATCTTTAACATATTCATATGAACAAAACCCTGTTATTATTAATGGTACTGTTAAGCCATCATACAACTAAACATTTGCAAATGTTGATTGCTCTATTTGATCAGTTTTTTTCCTGCAGGGTTTAGCACCAATTTACTCGTTGAAGTCTTTCTATAGTATTTGTAAAAATGCTGCAGCACTCATGATCACATCTTTATTTTATGTCATGTAGCATGAGGTTATGAAACAAAATGTAATCTAAATAATAATATGAGCAAAATGAAATATACTGAAAAAAGCTGCCTGGGAACAATAAATTGTTCGGTGCATATAAAGATTAAGTTCTTAATATCTTTTTCTCATCTTGAGATTTTATTTTTTTAAATTATTCTGCAACGATCCAACAGTTTCCTAGAATATATTTGGATGGCTACTGTGAAATGGGTATTTCTTCAGAACTAGAGGATATACGAATCTTTTTGATATGCTGTAACACTAACATAATAACAATCTAAGAGGGGAGAAAGCTTGTCTAAAGAATAGTGCTAAAACAAGGCTCTGAAAAATATGAGTCCATTCCCAAATGCAGTTGTAGTCTCCATCTTATTGTTGCTTGTCTGATGGAACAGATTTGTGAATTTCTTGTCAACTTTGAAAATGAGTGTGGCTGCAGCCATTTTTCCTACTCATTTTCAGTTGACACATGGCATGGACGGAGGGGAGTTTAACAGGTGTTTTGCTAGACTAAACAGATTTTCTCCCGTGGGAGCCAAGGTCATCAGCTGCCCCTGGGACTGCAGGCTGGGCATTTCGTGAAAAGCCTGCCAAGAAGATGTATTGGGGAACGTAGCCTAGCTTTAGAGGTGGGATTTCTTGCCTAGCTTTAGAAGTGGGATTTCTTAACTTTGTATTAGGGAATTGTTACATGTGTCTTCAGACTTGGTTTCACTTTTGATGTGCCGATACTTTGTATCAATAAACATGTCCTTTGAGGAATTTCCAAGCCTCGGAGTTCTGCTTTATTTGTCTCTGTCTGTCGGAACCATGACATTTCTATTATGTATCTAACTAACTTTAAATGAAAAAAAATGTAATCCATGAAATTATAGATTGTAAAATTGATTTTAAAATGCATAAATCCTGGAAAAATCCTTTAATGCAGCCTTACTGTTCTTAATTTTTTTTTAAAAAAATATCCCATCTTTATCATTATTATAATAACTCAGTACTCAATATGTACCTAATACGCCTTCCTCCTCCTACAACAACAACAACTCTGTGAGATGTGACTGGTTCAAAGTGCAATAGCTGTTCTGGCGATAGTCCTGTAGTCTTGGAGCGAAGCTTAGTATCTGCTGTATATAAGAATTAGAGAAGTATTCAGTTTTGGATGACTTACAATCCTTTTTCTTGTTCTAAGGGTCATTCTAGATCTTAAGATGCCAATCTTAAGATAGAGATACTACATTACAGAGAAATCAACTAAAACTTTGCCCAGCTCAGGGTTGGAGAGTTACACAGCCACAAGGATTTTCAGACCAAGCATTTTCACTGTTATTTCCTGATCTTTGAACTGTCTGCTTGCAAAGCTTGTGCTGATTTCCCAAAGATCGCATAAGAGGACTGTTTTGGTCAGGTACTTCTTCATTTATTTTTTTATTTTTTTCTGCAAGCTGCACAGCACTCTGAAACTTGCCTTAACAAGTCTTTTCTATCTCTATAATGAAACAGAAATGCTACAAGCAATCATAGATATCACTGCAATTTTTCTAATGTCCATTCCGAGTTAAGAATGATCCAATCTTCAGTGTTCTAACATTGTGGCAGCTTCAAGTCCTTTTCGGCCATGAGCAATCACTGGCTGAGTCACAGTCTCAGCCTATATTCCTCAGGGCTGAAGTAAAAGAGGAAATACGAGGTACATTTATCTTCAGCTTCTAGAGGAAAGACAGAATGCAGATCTAAGAAACAAATAGTAATAGCCATGCAAAATAAAAATATTTTTACTATCCACTGGCAGTGAAGTTGAAATGGTACCAATTTATCTTGAATGATGTAAAACAAAAATGCTTTTTCTGTTCCCAACAACTAAACTGCTTCATGTCATGGAACAGGCTTCCATAGAAGACAGTAAGGTTGTATGGACAGGCTCCTAGATGAAGATAACCATCCGGCCTGAAGGCATTTAGGCTTTAAAGGTAATATCAATATCTTGAAATTGGTCTAGAAATAAATCAGAGCTCAATAAATATACAGTTGATGCAATATGATCTTAAAATATGCCAGTAAGCAATGAAGTTTGTGGCATTTGCACCAGCTGCCATTTCTAAACACTGTTCCAGGATCACCACACAATGTTACAGAATACAGGGCTTGTGGCAGTAAACTAAACTGTTCTGTTCTAAATGAAAAAATTTATTAGGAACTCTGTCTTTATGTTCAGATTCATCTTCTTCAGCTATTAGCATAGCTGTCCAAAACAATACTAGACTTCAAAAGTATACAACAGCAACAAAAGGCCTAGGAAAAACCCCAAATCAAATTCTTAACAGGAAGTATTACTCCATCTAGAACAAGTATGTGAGGGATAAGGCTGTGCACTGCTTGTGCCCCAGCCTATACAATCCTAGTAAATCAGGGCAATAGCAATGAGGAAAATGGCTTCCAAAGAGCCAGTGTCTCCACATCACATCATATTTTCTATAAGACTACTTTAAAGTCTGAAGCTGGAACCAGTTGTCCCCCCGAATTCAATATAGATGACAGTGTTGAATATAACTGCCATCTAACCAATTTTGCTGTTATCCATTGTAAGTGAGGGATGGGTGTTAATATTTACAAAATGGTGGGTGAAACATCATGATTGAATGACTATGTCTCCCTCTGACCATGTCTGTGATTTTACTATGTATACAAAAGGGATGGAGCTTCAACTGTGATGCCATGACCATCATCTTGCAAATATTAGCATCCTTTCCCCATGGACACTTCTAACCACAGGATAAATAAAGTGGATGTTTTTCATAATATGATGACATTTAATTTTAAAGATTTACATAAGGTTGGTATCCATTCTTATATCCATTTTAAAGCCACAGCTTTGGGGAAACCCTAGCAGTAGCATTTTCTGCTTTGTAAAATTACTCATCACTTCCTTGTCAGGAGTGTGTCTACTTTCATGCTTTGTATTACCTGAACTGTGAAACACCATATGTAATACTTAAGCCCCTAAAGTGGATACTAAAGTCTCAGTAGCTGCAATTCCTACTTCAGTCAAAACTAGTTTAGCAGTTGCAATTCCTATTTTCACCAAAACAAGTTTAATGTATTTTTTTCCCTTATGTTTTTACACAGGACTCTTGGAAATTATTACACAATGTTCCTTTTCTCATCTAACTCACCAAGAATATTTTGGAAGTGGTATCATTCTTTTTGAATGTGCTGTCTTCCATTGTTATTGTTATTTCTTTGTGTTCTTTTTCTCTCTCCACAGTGTCAATTTGGGGGGGGGGGCTTGATTGTTTACCTTGAATGCATTGTTTCATGTTCAATAGCTGTATCTATTGTTACCATTTTCATTCTATGGTTCATATCTTTATTTTCAGTTATATTAACATTTCTGAGATTTAAGCCACAGAATATTGCAGCATGATTCTCATAGTACTTCTAAAGCATTATTTCTTAAGCCCAAAACATCAAGGAATTGATCTGTGAATAAACACATGTTGTAAACTGAGACTAGCTTGATCATATCAAATGGCCAGTTAAAATTAATTCTTCATAACTGAGCTGACCAACTTTGCACTTGTATTTCCTTATAGGTACCATGAAAGAAAAGTTGATCTTCTGGAATGATCAAATGATATGTCAAATTCAGAAAGCAAACAGTTGTTTGCTGATGTTAATCTCTAAGAATCCACTGTGTTAAAAAATGAAGACGTCACGTGTCAGTTAAGACCTGCTGTTTTCATCCATCATCCACTCTGAGAGACCCAGCACGACTGGGGCATCTTCTGCACATTTTTCTGAGAGTAAATTCCATGAACTCAAATAGGCATACTTCTGAGCAGACCTCAGTCGGATAATATACTCAGTATACCGTAATAATAGAAACAAAGAGTGGATAATCATATCAGCCTCCTCTCATTATAAGAAGCTATCTATATAAAGGAGATTAAAAATATATGCAGCCTTGAGTTTCTTGGAAAATAAGAAACAGTGTAGATTGTGACAATAATTAATTTGTCATTTAAAGTGGTGAAATGATAGGACCACTGAAGGCTTTGAATACAGAGGAACAGAAAGAGTTAGAATAGAATAATAACAGAGTGGGAAGAGACCTTGTAGGTCATCTAGTCCAACCCCCTGCCCAAGCAGGAGATCCTATACTATTTCTGACAGATGGCAGTCCAGTCTCTTGAAAGCTTCCAGTGATGAAGCTCCCACAACATCTGAAGGCAAACTGTTCCATTGGTTGATTCTACATTTCAGTTAAACCTGAACATTTGGATCTGAGATTTATAATGTGAAATACTCTTCCTTGGAAGGAAGTTCCATTAAAATTTGCAGGACTTATATCCAAGTTATTTGTGTTCAGGAGCAGTGTTGAATAATTTAAGTTTAGTTAGCCAAATAGGAGCTAACTGTTGTAAATCCACATATGGCTGCTTAAATGAACTACAGATTGGGCCAAAAGTTAGTGAGAATAATTAATCCCAGAAGGACTTGAATTGCCAGTGTCTGTGTGTCAATGGCATGTGTCGTTATCTTCAACTGCTGAATCAGATCGTGACATATAAAATGACATAATAAAAAGAAATGAAGGGATATCTTTCCTTTACATTTGCACATCCAACATTTCTTACCAAAATGATTTTGTGAAAATATTGTTATATTTTGAGCAGAGATCAGGTTACCACCCCTTATAGCTACTCTTTCCCTAAATCATGCATTTGCTTAGATTATGGGAAGATCTCCAGCACTGGACCTGATTTTATTCAGGTTTTAGATCACATGGTGAATTGCATTCACAACAGCACAGTGGTGGGATTCAAAAATGTGAACAACCGGTTCTCTGTGTGGATGCTGCTTCCGGAAGTCTATTCTGGGCCTGGGCAACAAAAAATTAGCTACCGGTTCTGCCAAGGTGGTGTGAACTGACTGAATCCCACCACTGCATCAGCACCATTGGATGTTCAGGCTTCTCAACATATGGAAGATGGAAATAGCAATGGAACAAGTGGGATGGATAGCCAAAAGGAATAATACCAGCATGTTTGATATTTTATATTCAGTTTCAGGATCATGCATATTGAGAGATGAAGGCCTGAATGAGATTCCCATGAATGTTCAAACTGATGAAAGCCAGATCAAAAGAACATTGGGAAACACATTGTATGTCCTATGCCATCCATCCATTTTATATGGCCCCCTTGTTAAAAATGACTCAGGGCAACAAAATACTAAAAGTAAACAATCATAAAATATAATGGAACATAAAAAAATACATCATACTGGAGAGTTTGCAAAAGCTTCTGACCCAATGCTTTGGAGAAAAATTAGATCTTCAAGCCTTAAGAAAGGAAGGAAAGCGTAGAAATAGAACCATCCAGATTTCAGGAGAATACTATTCCATAGACAGGTGCAGTAGACACAGTCCTCTGGGTCCCATAAGATGTCATCTCTTGATCACTTGAGTTGAGATATGAAACTGAGTTATCATCAGCATGCCAATAATACCTAACCCTCAACTCCAGATCTGCACTGGTGTATGAGAAATTATATTAGCATATACAAATTTTCTTTTGAGATTGATAGACAAACAGCTGGAAAAAAATGGAACAAAATGGAACTTTTTATGTATGATAACTGCAGCAAAATTATTATATGCACAAAGAGGAAAATATTTAGCACTATACACTATGGAGGAATTGTTGGTGAAGATGATGGAACTTGCTGAGATGGCCAAATTGACTTTTTTGATCATAGAAAAGACAATATCTACATTTAATGCTGACTGAAAACCTCTTACAGACTTTTGCATGAGAGAAAATTAACTTGTGATTTATGCTTTTGATAGTTAGATAGAATTATAGAAAGAAGAGAGCTATCTTGTAACCATAAAGTAAAATAGGAATTCATGATTGTACTTATAACTGCTGTGAACAAGTTTGGAAGCTACTTCTCTGTATCTTTTTTCTATTTTTCTTTTATCCTTTTCCTCTTTTGCACATTTTAGTTTTTGTTTAATTTCTTTCCTCTTCCTTCCTTTCATTCACTTTATATAGTTCATATTAGTTTTTAATCTTCTTTTGTAAAAAATCTCTAATAAAATCATACAAAAAAGAGTCAGATGTGGTAAATGATTTATTATCTTGAGTATTTAAATTCAGCAGAAAAACTGTGTGTAAACCAACTGCTCAATTCTTTTTTTAAGGCATTTTGAAAGTTTCAATTGAGTCCAGAGTGTAGCAGTTCAGTTGGTGGTGTTTCTCACAATAAGTACATCACACCTGTCTTCTAGGCCTTGCACTGGTTTTCTATTAGCTTCTGAATTGAGTCCAAAGTGCTTGTTATCACCTACGTGGCTTGGCATCAAAATATTTGTAGAATTGCTTCCTCAAACCTGAATCAACTGTCTACCCTGTGTTACCCTAGGAGAAACTGTTGGCAAAACTTCTCCTGCATTTCCATGAAATACATAGGGTAGATCTTCCACACTATTGAATAGCTTCTCCTTTGAAATTAGGCTAGTCCTCAAAGTTTTAGTTTCTAGAAACTTTTCAAAATGACTTATTCCAGAAGGCTTTGTTGAATGCCTGTGATTGTTTGATTTTATTTTTGGTTATGGATTTGTAGTTTTATTTTCCTTCTCATTATCATTAATGTTTTAATTTGTGAATGCCTCATTGTAGTTTTTAATTATTACAATCACCAACAGTCTGACTGATTGAAGCAGAAATAAATTAATATAAAACAAAACGGAAAAAAATATACAAGGAAGCAAGTACAGTATAAATTATTAAAAAGCAAAACAAATAAAAAACATAATGCTGTATTTAACTTTTCAATTACACTTTATTATCCATTGTTAGCAAAGAAAGCAATGCTCTTCCAATTAATTATCATAAAATGCCTGCAGTTATCCAAATCAAGTGTGAAAAGTCCAGATGTATTCATCAAAGCATAAATCCTCAACTCCTACTCTTACACAGCTGAAAGATACTTTCAGCTAAAGATTGTAACCTACAGTGAGTATATCATATGGAATTCTGTTAGACTGCACTACTCCAGATGAAGACATTTGAGAGATACAAGTCAGGAGTAACTCTACAATTAGGCAGAACAGTACAATCAGTTTCAATAGCAGATGCTACCGCATGCTGGCTGGGGAATTCTGGGAGCAGGAGTCCACATATCATAAAGTTGCCAAGGTTGGCAAACATTGTCCTACAGGATAGCAGTGGCAGTTCCCAAATGGAACTTGTATTACTTTAACTACCTCCCCTGATCAGGAGAGAGTGGTGTATGCCACTCAACCTGTTCTGACCCTGCTGTACTCACCTGTGGTGAAAGGTATTGAACTAATAGTCAGTGTTAGTCCATTCTGTGTCTTGGCTGAGAAAGTAATACTGTTCTCAACTGGAAATAATAACTTGCCTTTAATCTCTGACATCTATAGCTACATTTATTTTCCATAAAAAGAGAATTTCTGAATAGATATTTTTTTCATGTTTAATTGTCTATCCATTTTTCATCACAAAGCTGTGTTACAGCAATGACATTTTCTAGACAATGAAAAGCTAATGAGTGATAAAAAGAATATTATAAATATATATTAGCTCTTGATCTGACAGGTCGTAATCATGAACACAAGCTGGCTTTTCTTATTAGTGACATGTGAAAAATTCTTTTCTCCTTCTTGGTTTTCTCTTTTTAAAGTCAGACCAGAATAGAGATACAACTTATTGTTCATTACATAACTACTACAGTATATAATTTGTGCAAATACTGCTTGCCCCAACCCTTTAATTTTTTAAAAATCCTAAATATGTTCTTCTGTACACCTTTACTCTCCATCCTAGAATTTGCAAGTCTTATAATACTGTATGCAGGGATTCTGCTAGAGGCTTAAGCTGTTTATTGATTTGTAGGCCTATTTCCTATACAAGTTCAAAAAAGGTCCTAACTGGACTGAAAAGCCATTATTGACAAATACTTTAAAAGAACTGAAAGCTCTCTATGTTTGTGGACTGCATTCTTCCTTTTCAACCTCAGTTTTGTCTTTCTTTCCACTTGTTGAATTTCTACAGTGCACTAAACTATAACTGAATGACAGTTTCTGAATTACTCCAGTTTCCTCACTTTGCACAATCCACAAATCTACACTAGCTGGGTTCATACATCCCACTGAACTACAGACTTTCTGATCCTTAATGGTTTCTGTGAATTCAGGATCATTCTTAGCTTTACATCTATTTCATAGCAAGTCAGAGGAGGGCTCTCAGTTGCCAAGTTCAAGAAAAATAAATACATTAAATAAATACACACGAAAAAGAGTGTATTAATGAAATAGACATGAAAATAAATGTATTAAAGAAATAAATGAGAGATTCGTTTTTTACTGTAACCACGTCTGAGATTAGAGATTTCAGCCCTAATTGAACAGTCCTAGGAAGACTCCCAGCGCAGCCCACTTTTTATGATAAATTCTGATGTGCCTTTTAGAGAAAATTTAAAAAAGCATTGCATATATTTTACGACACATCAAAGACTCACACATTATTATCTAATTGTGTCTGCATCACAGTCCACTTAATCTAATGCACAGGAGCACTGAAGTGTTATTAAAAGCTTATGTTATAATACATAAATCTGTGAATTTTGAACCTGACACTATTGACATTGCTGCAAATAAAACAACTATCCTTCAGGAAACTGAGAAAATAATTGTGATAAATAGCGATCGCAACAACAGGATTTTCTTTCTTTCCTTCTTTCCAAATTCTAAAGTTTTTTTTTCAGTGAGAGAATAAGGTGGAGTTGAGTCTTGTTTGATGAACATCTGATGTTTTGTATTTTGCACTTGCCCAATTTGATATTTTGCCTCACACTGTTGTCAACTTTTCCTTCAGAACAAATTGAATAAGTCTTAGAACTTCTGTAATGATGCAGGTGAAAGACCAGTTGTTTTCTGCTTTGTCAATCAGGAGAAGCAAGATTAGCTAAGAGCCAGTAAGCGATTAATTGTAGTAGTAGATTGTTAAGCATGGTTGCTCTGTTTCACAAGAGGAGACCTCCATTGGGTTCAAGAGTTAAAATCAAACACAGATAATAATAATTCACTAGTTTGGATGGAAAAGGCTGAAGAACTTGAAGCAGCAGAAGAGATGTTCAGACTTAGGGGCACTTGAAAGCAATGTGTCTTTCTGTCTACAAATCTGTCAAGTTTAAAGATCAGGCAATATTGCTCTAGGTTGCTTCAGCTATTGCTGAAATCAGGAAGCTATGAGGTTTACATGCAGGACTCTGTCACTTAACCAAACATCTGCTGCCAGCCAGCCTCATCTTCTCTTCACCTAGTGTGTACTTAAACAAATGCCCCTTACCTATCTTTAAAGATAAAAGAAACAAAAGTATAGCTGTGACAGCTCCCTGTGTTTCTATGCTCACTCTGGTGGCATTTCTTTGCTCTGTCCCCTTATCCCTGACAACTGCTGATGGCAGCATGCCAGGAGCACTGCATCTGGGTTACAATACACATCAGGCCATACTTTGATGCAGGATGAAAGCTGAACAAACTGGATTCTTCATCAATGAAAGTATGATTGCCCCTTCCAGCATTAGGAAGGGCAAACAAGACTGTCCTGGGAAATGATGGTCTTACCACTATTAATGCTGTCTCCTGAATCATCAAAATGGAGGAGGTTCCAGCTGCAGTATTGCTTGACTGGTGGAGGTGGGCTTATCCCAATCCTTTGATAGAATGGACCCCATGTCAGAATATACCCTTGCTGAATAATAAAAGCAAAGATGAAAACAAAGTCTCCAAGAATACCAGACTGAGTTGCTAACAGTACATGTGAAGCTGCTCCATGGAGCTTTGTGAACAAATATACAAATGAGAAGGTATTATACAAAATCACAGCTTCCAGATCACTCTATTTATAGGAATAGCTCTTAATTCACGCAGCCCCCAGAAGCATTCTTATAACATTACGTTTTTTTAAAAAAAAATTCTACAAATGGTTTATTTATAAATTATTATACCTGTGCAGAAATAAGAATGATAAATAGGTGTCCCAGACAGCATCATGGATGTGTTGAGAAAGAGCCTCACTAGTTATGGATGTTTTGTGACAGGCTGTGTCCAAGTGTGCTCTCGAAATTGAAAATTATCCCCCCATCCCAAAAAATTGCCTGACCTACTGTATAATAATTGAAACAAGTTTATGCAATCTGCAATCACAACTTCCTGTTAATTTAACATAATTTAACACCAGAGTACTAATATTATTGCCCAAATTCCAATCTGGAGCATGACAAAACTCCAGGGTGGAATCTAGATAAAGCAAATTTTGTTACCATCCCTAATTATGCCCTGGTTTATGTGCTTTCATAAATCTGGGCCTTTATAATCTAATGGGATTTCTTCATTGAGCTAAAATGAAACCCCCACTCAAATGTTTGCATTAAATGAAACTAAACTTCTTTGAAGAAAAATTCAATTTATATAATAGCTTCCTGCTACTATTATGCTCTCTTTCCATGAAGTGTTCTTTAATTGGGCTTGCTGCTTATTCTTTAGAAATGGAACAGTGGATGAAAGAGTCCCCAATTTCAGTGGAGTAAACAAGCAGGAGGAACCAAATACTTAACACAGTTATTTCCAACAGATCGATTGACACTTTCTATCATTTCACTTTAGAAGGTGAGCAGACATCCCAGTCTAATCAAGGCATGAGTACTAAGTTAAGACATTGGGTCCTAGGGGCCAAATATTCTGAGGAGTTCTAGCGAGATCCCCTTCATAACAGCAAACACTGAGCTACTGCAGACCCCAGCCCTACAAGAGTTACACCATTATTACAACATGAATGGTTTTCTGGGGTGAAGGGCTTCCATCTTACCAAACCAGCAATTTGGAGGATACAGATAATCCTTGACTTATGACCACAATTGGGCCCAAAATTTCTGTTGCTAAGTGAGATATTTGTGCTTATGACCACAATTGGGCCCAAAATATCTCTGTTGCTAAGTGAGATATTTGTTAAGGGAGTTTTGCCTCATTTTACCACCTTTCTTGCCTCAGTGATTAAGTGAAACACTGCAGTTGTTAAGTTAGTAACACGGTTGTTAAGTGAATCTGGCTTCCCCATTAACTTTGCTTGTCGGAAGGTTGCAAAAGGTGAGCCGGGGACACTGCGGCCATCGAAAATATGAGTCAGTTGCCTGAAATTTGATCATGTGACCATTGGGATGCTGCAATGGTTGTAAGTGTGAAAAACGGTCATTAGTCACTTTTTTCACGGCCCTTGTAACTTTGAATGGTCACTAAACAAACTGTTGTAAGTCAAGGATGATTAGTACTGGGTTGGACTAGTGAGTAGAAATTTATTTGACCAATTCACTATTGTAGCTTTCTCCTACAAATTTCTGCTTCCTGATTTTCTTTTTATGCAAGCACTGGAATATTTTTCTGGCTGGGTCCAGAATTGCCTTGGGGCTACTTTGTCTTTTTTATTGACTCCTGGACCCATTAAATCCTTCCTTCATTTCCTGGACCCTCTGATCCTTCCTTCATTTCCAAAAGAGGAATCATCACAGTAAGAATGCTAGATCCTAAAATGATTGTATAAGTAACTACATAGGAGTACAAATAATCTAAACGCTGTCTTTGACACGTTAGCTATTAAAGCAGGCATATAATTAACTACTGAATTAGGTTATCATTTAGGTGTTTACTTTTTAAAATAGGCATATCATTTGAAATTTTATTGCACCTGACAGTGCTATTAATCAGGCCTAGATATTGGTGCAATGCATCAAACAGTGTCTCTTTGTCTGGCACATCAGCTACTCAATTCAATACATCAACTATTGAATTTTATTCAATGGTGTTGAACCACAGATATATCTTAATAAACCAGATTATGATCAAGGTCTGTTTCATTCAGCATGTACCATTCTAAATCCCAACTGCTAATTGAAAACGTATCTCCTACACTAGAGCATATCTGCATAAATCAAAGGCACGTTTCGGTAATATTCATATCATACTCAAAAGATGAGTATGCAACTGTAAATGTTTTTCTATCACATTCATTTGGCTACAGAGGAAAATGGTAATAGTCTTGAGGTTAAATACACACCAGAGAACTCTTCAGTTCTCAAAGCCATTATTCATATCTCTCTCAAAAATGCCAAGCATATTGCTGTAGTTACTGAATCATCACAAAGGTTGGTAATTCATGCATATAAATTTCACATCATAGATTTAAAATTTACAGCCAAATTTTAAACTGTAGCAGCAATGCCATGCACAGATTAAAAACAACAACTCAACACCATCTTTCATTTCGTTGTACTTCGAAGAATCTCAGAGATGTAAGGACAAGTGTATCTAAAAAGAATACATTTGAATAAACAGAAGGAAATAGTCACAGAGAGTCTTTAATACCTTACTGTATACATACATTTAAATACTGCATTAAATATCAAGTGGAGACAGTAACTCCAATCTAAAGGATATATTTCTTTACAGAAAAAGTGCCAGTCATTTTTTGGCTGCAAAAAAATACCAGTTTTAAAGGAATTGTTGTTTGAAAGAGGCTGATGCCACATTTTAAGCTGCCATAAGCTACCATGAAACTTTCAGAATATCTGCCCTTCTTCTTCCTGGAATATCTATTTCTCTTCAAGACAATTAAACCTATATTGCATCAAAACAGATTAATACTGAGACTTTTTTTTTTGCATTTATTTAAAATATTCATATACTCCCTTATAAAAATTCAAGATATTTCACAAACAAGAGCTATAAAATGTATCAGGAATGTAGGCAACAGTAATGTTTTATTGTGGATTCGGAGGTTGATCAGGTTGATCCTTCAGGAGCCAATTATCCCTATACAGTAAATCTTATTTTAACATCTCGCCTCTATGTTTTTTGTAGATTGAACTGAGATACAGCCAGACTTTAAGCTTCATAATTTCAGCCACTGCAATTAATATCTGCAATACCTAACAGATTTAGGTGTAGCCTTCATCCTGAGATTAATCCATCAGTCACCAGTTGTGGCTTTAGATCTGTCCAGGAAGTGAACTTGGCCCCTGCTGATCAACTCAGCGCATCCCTGGCACTTTTCATTATGCAGGTTTCCATTTACTCCCGCTGGGTTGGCAATATTCTGTAAAAATAGATTTTTTTGCTTCAGACTAGGTTTTGGATTTACCTGCTTCTTCCTTGGTCTTCTCATTTTGGATAATCTAGCCAAAAATTTCTGAGGAATTCCAAACCTTGCAAATCCTTTGGTGTCAATTTGATTGGTTCTAACCAAGGTTTGAAGACATTTGTGAGTTATAGGTGGTGTTTTGATTATAGATTAACAACTTTTCTTTTCTAAGCAATCAGTGTAAGTAGCTGAGGAAATACCTTTTAAAAGCTAGGAAAGATGCATTAGGTGGCTGCAACAGAAGTTCAGTGACCTGAGAAGGAAATAAAAAACCCCAGTTCTCTGCTAATGTATTTGCAATGGGAGCATGTCCATTTGTCGTTTCTGTATGCATCCAAATCTGTCCCCTTTTTTAAAATACAAAAGATTCAGTAAGGAGGTAAAGAACAGAACCGCAAGACAATATTTTAGAGGACAGTGTTCAAGTAAGATTGAATCAGGTGCATTGTCCCCAAGGAAGGTAAATGAGCTATTGAGGGAGCTCCCTCCTTTTCTTTTCCAGGTAACAGAAACATTTTGCCCAAGGTGTTCCTTACAAAGCATAGAGAAATCCCAGTGAATACAACAGTGCTTATTTTTAAACAAATATTAAAAGCTGTTTACAAACCTGTAGGTCTCTTGTTAGCATTTTTTTTTAACTGAAAACTTATGACAAAAAAGCAGGACTTTGACAGGGCAGAAGAACCCCTTTTAAATGAAAAGGATGCTCAGGAGGTGAAATTAAACTCTACCTTGTCAATTTCAATTGATGTATCCTCTTCTTTCTTGATAGACACAGAAGCCACTTCCAGCAGCACTGTTTTCATTTCCCAAATCCTCCAAACGATTTTAAAATTGACTGTGTGATTGTGTTCATTACTGCAGATCTCAGAACTCGGAGAACAGGCAGGGAATAGGAGCCAATGACTGCTCTACTTTCAGTTGATTAATAGGAAAGTGCAACAAACAAACAAACGCCTGAATCAGTTGCCCAGCAGATCAGGCTACCGTAGATCGTGAAGCAACAAAATCCAGGTAGTTCTCAACTTATGACCACAAGTGAGACCAAAATTTCTGTTGCTAAATGAGACATTTGTTAATGGAGTTTTGTCCCATTTTATGATCTCTTTCCACAGTTGTTAAGTGAATCACTGCGGTTGTTAAGTTAGCAACATGATTGTTAAGTGAATCTAGCTTCCCCATTGGGCACTATCTAACAAAATGAAATTCAATGGTGAAAAAAGTAAGGTTCTACATTTAGGCAAGAAAAACCAACTGCATAGGTATAGTATGGGTGGTACCTTGTTCAATAGTAGCAACTGTGAGAGGGATCTCAGAGTCCTAGTGGACAATCACTTAAATATGAGCCAGCAGGGTGCTGCAGCTGCCAAAAAAGCCAACGCAGTGTTAGGCTGCATTAACAGAGGGATAGAATCAAGATCACGTGAAGTGTTAATACCACTTTTCAATGCCTTGGTAAGGCCATACTTGGAATACTGCATCCAGTTTTGGTCACCACGATGTAAAAAAGATTTTGAGATTCTAGAAAGAGTACAGAGAAGAGCAACAAAGATGATTAGGGGACTGGAGGCTAAAACATATAAGGAACAGTTGCTGGAATTGGGTATGTCTAGTTTCATGAAGAGAAGGATGAGGGGTGACATGATAGCAGTGTTCCAATATCTCAGAGGTTGCCACAAAGAAGAGGGAGTCAAGCTATTCTTCAAAGCACCTGAAGGCAAGACAAGAAGCAATGGATGGAAACTAGTCAAGGAGAGAAGCAACCTAGAACTAAGGAGAAACTTCCTGACAGTTAGAACAATTAACCAGTGGAACAACCTGCCTCCAGAAGCGGTAAATGCTCCAACACTGGAAGTCTTTAAGAAGAGACTGGACAGCCATTTATCTGAAATGGTATAGGGTTTCCTGCCTGAGCAGGGGGTTGGACTAGATGACCTCCAAGGTCCCTTCCAACTTCATTATTATTATTATTATTATTATTATTATTATTATTATTATTATTATTATTATTATTATTATTATTATTATTATTATTATTATTATTATTTGCTTGAATTGTGACTTTGCTTGTCAGAAGGTCGCAAAATCACATGACAATGCAAACGTCATAAATATGAGTCAGTTGCCAAGTGTTTGGATTTTGATCACATGACCAGCCATAAGTCGCTGTTTTCAGTGGCATTGTAACTTCGAATGATCAGTAAATGAACTGTTGTAAGTCGAGGAGTACTTAAACTTTACCCCTGGCTACTCCATGCAAGAAATAAATATATAATACCCATCATAGAACATACAGCGAACAGTTGTCTGTCCTTTTGCAAATACAGTAATCTCAGCATTAGCTGCTGCAAATAAAAAATTAGATGTTGCATTTGAAAGATTGTGGTCAAATGTGCTATAATAAAGGATAGCATTTTGGCAAGTTTGCAAGTTATGCCTTTTCTCCCAGTTGCTGCAATCCAGGGTGCTTTTTTCTGCAGTGTCTGGAGTATAGGGGTGAGGCAGTTATATTTAAACAATTTAAGCAAGCTCCAAGAAGAGGACATGAAGATTGCTTACTTGAGGGTTTGGGATTAAACAGTCTGGGACTGGAGCTATCCTGCAAAGGGATTTTATTTTTTTTAGCACACCACTGCCATCCCTCACCCACAAAGCAGTTGCTCTGAAGAAATCCAAGCAACAGCCTGATGTTTTGCAGTCAGCTCTCCCAAAAACAAAACTAAATTAAACTAAAAACAGTTCAATCTAAACCCTTTGCATGAATTACAGTGTAAGAGAGGACAGTTCAAGGATCTGCAAACCTTCAACCCAAACAACCCATATCAATACAATTCCATTTTAAAGTGGAATCAGCTGGCTGGCAATTGTCAGATGAAGGTTTATATAGATACATAAATAAATCAAATCTAAGAAGTTGCTTTGTTGCCATCAAGACACCTTTCCCCTCTAAAGAGCTGTGAGCAGAAGAACTAGCTGAAGCCTTGAAACCAGGAAGTGAATGAGAAATGCAGCCTGCCAGTCGGGGAAAAAAAAATTGCCTGCAATCTTTGCATGACTTAATTGTGGCCAATGGAAAAATCCCTTTTATTTTTTTTTGCAAGTTTGCATATATCAAATGGCATAGCAGAGTCGAAGAAATCAACTTAGTGGACAAACACAAACGGTTTGGGAACACAAAGATCTGGAGCCGATTCCGCCAAAGGCCTTGTGTGCAAGTGGCCAGAAGCTGAAAACAAAAAATCAAAATGAACTTTCATATGTAGTTGAGGATTCTTTGTTGTTTTTTTTAAATAAAAGCACCTGGCATTCTTGAAAACAATTTTCCCAGGGCAGCTCCAACATTTTAAAATCACAAGTTTACACTTTTTTAATTGCAGTTGAAATGTTTTGATATTTATATTACATTAAAATACATAACATGAACAGGAGAAGCATAAGTATTTAATATGTACTGACTATGCCAAAATACAGCATTGAGGATATTAGCATAGTAATGTGAAAGTTACCAAAATAAGCTGTAAAAATCTGGAAGACAGATAGCAACCAACATTTCCTGAAAATTAACTCTTTGTTGCCTGCAATTTGCCAACATGACTTTTAAGATTATATATGGGAGAAAAATCCAGAGGGAAGATTAAAAAAAACAGGGGGAAAGCCGGCAAGTTTCTCAGCTGGGCTGCAAAATTGATCAGAAAAAAAGGCCAGCATTAGCCAGTTCATAAAAATTTAACTGTGATCTATTCAATTATTGAACTATTATTGAAATAGGATCTGTTCAGCAGACATTTAAAAATAATAATTTTAAATAATCACCCTCACATCCATACATGCACATAAAAAGAAATTAAAAATGGTTCAGGTGGTCCTCATTTAGGACCACAATTGTGACCAGCAACTCCATCACTAAGCAAAGTGGTCACTAAGTGGAAAATAGCTGAGGGATCGCGGGGCTCCGCACCCTATGGCCAATTCTTTTCTGTTTGGGGACGCTAAATGGGCCTAAAGTTGCCCCGGAGAGGCGACAAAGAAGAAGGAAAACCCCGCCAACAATGGAGAGATGGCAGTCAATCCAGAAGAAGAAAGGCTAGCTTCACTCCAGAGTCTAGCCCAGGCTACAAGCAGCCGAAGCCAAAAAGCACTAATCTAAGCTTGATTGTAAACAATGTGTTTGGAACTGGATAAGAATATTGATCTTCTCTCTTCTTCTTGATATTTGATTTCCTGGAAAAAAAACCCAAAAAGCAAAAATCCTCCGAAAGTGAGAAGGAGGGGGATTCTTGTCCCACCCAGTTTGGTAAAAGAGAATATTACTGGAAGAAGAGAAAATCAAAGAAAGCTACTATGTGGATTATGGAATTATAGAAATTAATTGATATGGATTGTTTTTAAATGTAAACCCAGACAACACGCTGTTTACCAAATATTAAACTGTGATGGTGATGGTGATTATATGACTGAGTAACACTGTGAATGTCATAAATATGAGGATTAGTTGTAAAGTTATTTTTTCCACACTACCATAACTTTGAATAATTGCTGAACAAGGCATTGAGAAATGTACACTGCTCACAAAAATAAAGGGAACGCAAACCCCTTCAGTTCCATGGTAAAATGTTCCCTTTATTTTTTTGAGCAGTATATATTTTGAAATCTCAAGAGAAGAGCTGTATGGTGACTGTGAACAGTTAAAAAATGAGAGGAGACATTAAGATGGACTTACACATCCTTTGAATGGATGGAACATAAGATACACAGGCCAAAAAGCATTCCTTAAGAAATGTGGGCAAACAGGGAAACATACATTTTAGCAGACACTGGAAGAGAATGATTATTTGGAAGCATCCTTAGAATATAATGGTATCTCTTGGACATTTTCTTCTATGTCAATAGAGATGAAATAAAACTCATTAAATTCAGGGGAAAACCTCTCAGCAGATTTGTAGGTCTATATACCTTCTTGGGATAAGTTGAGTAAATAATAGTTGACAGGATGGTTCTCACTGTCAAACCTCTCGGGAGCCAAAAGCTTAAAGCAAAAATTCTTGTCTCCATTACACTATTCTGATTTACACTCCATTACACTATTCTGATTCTCCTAGGACTGTATTTTAGGAATGTTACAAAATTGGGGCTGGCTTAATTAGAACCACACTTCTGGTTTTGTCCACTACATATCCATTCAGAAATAAGCTCCATAAAGTTAAGTGGACAGTTATTCTGACAGAACCGCAAATATTTCATAAAATATGTATAAAGCAATTAAGAAGTGTATTTTCTGTGGCTATTTTAGAAAGGAAGGCACTGTAAAACATTTTTGCTTGCTGAATAAAAAGTCTATCACATGTGGTCATGGAAGAGAAGTCCATAATTTCAATGTTTTAAACAAATATTCTCTCTCTCTCTCTCTCTCTCTCTCTCTCTCTCTCTCTCTCTCTCTCTCT